>NC_092515.1:21810186-21937686 GCF_047511675.1 Marmota flaviventris | reverse complement strand
ACTTCTTATAAAGGCAGTGGCTCTTTTGTTGGTTGTAAAGTATTACAATAATGAAATTTTTTAAAGTATTACAGAAATGGTTTATAATTTGCTTCTATAAAAAACTGTAATAAGAATTGTAATGCATTCTGCTGCCATATATAAATAAAATCCTGTTACTTTTAACATTTATTTTGATTTTTAGAGTTTATATTTTGGTAATTTCCTCTGGAAAAAAATTAATTAGTTGCAAGTAGAGATACTTTTAGAGGCCATATACTAGCCATAATATCTATACTGAAGTGGCATCATAAGTAATAGGAAGTGGCAGTGGCCTTAGAAGGTGAAATAAAGGAAACATATATTAAAGCTCAGAAAGACAAATTATTTAGAGTGACAAGTGAGAAATTTTGCTGCAAGTCTGAAACATAAAAACCATTATTACTGTTTTATCAATAAAGAGAAAAGTATTAAATGTAATTTGGATATTTTCAAATTCAGAAAACAGTGCTATAAATTTGAATATATGATGAATTGGACGTCAACTAGTAGTATCATACCTCATAAAAGATAGTACTTTACATTTCCCATTACTTTCTTCAAAGCTTCAACTGGCTCTGTTAAGAAAGATCTTTTTTAAAGTGAAAAGCAGATAGGTTTAAGTTCAGATTGGATTCACCCCTGCCCTCAGATGAGGATTAACAAATAAAATTAAGCAATTTAAATAGCAGAGATGTTTATGTGTAAAATTATAATGGAACTTTTTAGAAATTAGCTTCTATCATTTCTTTCTAGGACAGTCATTCTTAGCTATGCCTTTGAGTTTAAAGTATCCACTTTCAAGGTTTTTACCTGTTGCATTAGTAAGTAAATTCTCTGTAAGTTAGGATGATATGTGGATAGTATTACTTGTGTTGAATTTTGCATTATAACCGGGATGCATCATGACTGTTTCTACTTACACATTTTTTTGAATCTCTGGAGCAGCTCTTTAACAACTTTTAATATACATGTATGTTCTCTGGGGCCCTTGTTGAGATATAGATTATGATTCAGCAGGTTTGGGAGACTATGAGAGTCTACACTTCTGAAATGTTCTCCAAGGATGCCTGTGCTGCTGGTCCATGGACTACATTTTGAGTAGCAAGGCTGTAAGAGACAAGCGTCCTTATAGCTCTGTTGGGTGTAAAAGTCATGTACTCGCTGTGTCTCAGTAGGCCGTTTGCTCTTAAAAAAAATCAAAACTAAGTCTGGGTTTGTGTTTTTTTAAGATTAACTGTTAACACTCATGTCTTTTCTTTTTTAAAATAGCCAAACAACGAATTGCTCATAAACCTCATTCCAAACCAAAAACTTCAAATATTTTTGAAGCAAATTTTGCAAATGAAGTAAAATCTGAGAATTTGCTTGCTGATAAGGAACTGTGGGCTCGACTTGAAGAACTAGAGAGACAAGAAGAATTGCTGGGTGAACTTGATAGGTATCTAATAATAAATAAATTTTCCAAAATAAATTTGTTTTTATGCAGAAAGGTATAATAAATTATCAATAATCTTTCCCCCCCAAATAAATATTAATTCTCTAGAGTACTTTTTTAGGACTGTGTCCTTATGTACATTCTCATGCATGTGCATGTACACGCTTAAGAAAAACATCTCCATTTTCTTCTTTTAAGAGTTGACCTATATTTTGTATAATGAAGTAATTATAACAGTCGATTTTTAATAATTATGGATGCATTAAATATTAAATTTAATGAAGTATTTTTATGCTGTACTCCAAGATGTTTTATCTTTGACTTTTTAAAAAGAAAAGTTTGGGGCTGAGGCTGTAGCTCAGTGGCAGAGCACTTGCCTAGCATGTGTGAGGAACTGGCTTCAATCCTCAGCACAACATAAAAATAAACAAATAAAATAAAGGCATTGTGTCCATCTACAACTACTAAAAAATTAAAACAGTTTGCTTTGAATTTTAACTTGAAATTATTAAGTGTTTATCCTTGCCTTCCATTTGCAAACTTTTTTGTTTATTGAATAGGCAGTTTGTAATCTGATCAGGTAGTTTTATGTATGAGAAACTTTACTAAACTGCTATTTGTAATACACATTAGCACTTACTTAGAATTCTCAAAATGCTAAATGAAGTCTGCTACTACCGAAGTTCCTATACTATTTTGCTTAAATGATGTACCATATGCAGTAATTCTGTGAAAAATAAGACAAGAAACACAAAAGATTTTGCCCCTACCATTTCACCTATAAATTCTTAGGTCTTTTTGATTAACTGGTACTATTTCACTTTTTAAAACCAGTATTGGATCTTCTGATTTTCTTAGTCATGATTCTCTTTCTATTTTTGCATGATGTTATTTCAGTTCTATTGCATTTTTGGTTTTGTTATTTTTATAAGGTCCTCAACTCCTTTATAGAATGAAGCATGATAAGTGTATATTCATTTGTATAAATGTAAGTATATTCATGTGCATATGTATATGTATTTTCTCTCTTAAAATTACAATAATACATTTTTGTATTATTTTAAAATATCTTGAGGATAGAAAAAGAAAATAAAGACACAATTATGTGGCATTAACTTCTACTTTAATAGAAATACATATTCTTTGAATTTCTTGTTGTACTATTGATATTTATATTTTTGGCCAAAATTCAAAGATAAAGTTAAACTTTATATTCTACTTACGTGTGAAAAGTACAATGTACAGAAATGGCATAGAAACTAATTTTTTTTAATTCACATAAAAATATTTTTATCCTTTTTTTAACCTAGAATTCTAGTTTAAAAAAATACTTTATTCAAAATCTTGTAACCCAGGACTGGGGTTCTGGCTCAGTGGTAGAGTACTCGCCTAGCACGTGCAAGGCACTGGGTTCAATCCTCAGCACCACATAAAAATAAATAAATAAAATAAAGGTATTGTATCCAACTACAACTAAAAAATAAATATTTAAAGAAAAAAATCTTGTAACCCACTGAAATAAGATGAAAATTCGAATAGGTAAAATTCTAGTGTTTTTGTTTTATTAATATTCTCTTTTTCTATTACTAGTAAGCCTGATGCTGTGATTGCAAATGGAGAAGACACAACCTCTTCTGAAGAGGAGAAGGAAGATCAAAACACAAATGTGAATGTGATACATCAAGAAACAAACTCCCTTACTCCCAGCAGTTATCATAAGGATGTTACACATTCAGAACAATTCAATGGACAAGTGAATAGTCAGTTGAACTGTTCAGTAAATGGTTCAAGTTCTTGTCACAGTAATGAAGAATATGATGAAGACAACAGTGATGATGGTTATAATGAAAATGACCATAATGCTTTAGGGATTGGAGATAATTCTGTACCAACAATATATTTTTCTCATACTGTTGAACCTAAGAGGGTTTGTATTTTTTTAACTTTACTAATTTTTCATTTAATTTGAACATTAAATACCATCTATGATATTTTTTAAGAGAAAAGTAGCAGTGATGAATATTGATACTGCCAAATAGGAAAATCATCTTTGCCTCTTAATCTGACCAATGTATCTTAAAAGAAAAAAAAAGGGGGGGGGGGTATTCTAATTAGTTAGCTAGTATTGGTCCATAGTTCAGAGAAGCCACAATGTAATTTGAGCTGGGATCTGGAAGGGAGTCATATTTAAATTGAAGCTACGGTGGCTCCACCTGTCCTTACTATAGAGAGTTTTCTTAAGAACTCTGTAGTTAATTATATTGTGGGCATTTTGGTATGTTTAGTATGTTGGGAGGGACTATATTAGTTTAATTTTCTATTATGTCAGGTTTTTGTTTTCTGTGTCAGCAATCAATGAATAAGAACATCATGGACAAAAAGGAAAAATTTAGGAGAAAGTCAATTCTTCCTTTTCTAACAAATATAAACATCTGTATATGATGTGTTTAGAATATGGGCATTTAAGAGCTGGGGATGATTGTAGAGATCTTTTAATCCAGGTTTTCAGATTTATCTTTTGTATCAAAAGCCTTTTTATTTCTTCCATAATTTTTGTAGAATTTCAGTATTTAAAATAGATCAAAGCAGGCTGACTTTGGTTGAAGGAAGCATGGGATACCTTAAGTATACCTCTGCCCTCTCTGTGCCCATGTAGTGTATAACGTACCTCCAGGAATTCATCTTTCTAATTCAGGAAATCTTCAGGTCTACAAGACATAGAGATGGTAATAAATCAAATGTGCCTTTGACCCATGGTACTTGCATGCCTGTAAAAAAAATCTTGCAAAAAGTCTTTCCTACTATAGTTATAATATGCTTGACATGTAGTTTTCCTTTTCAGAGTTCAGAATTATGGTTCATTGTTAAGTGCCTGTGATGAATAACCATACTTCATACACTTTAGGTTTCTTAAGTTATCCTTGTTCTAATAGGAAGTGAAATAATTATATATATGTGTGTGTCTGTGTGTGTGCGTGCGCATGATTTACACACATATACACACTCACATATTCTAATACATCAGACTAAAGGGATCATTGGTATTCTTTGGGAAAATTTGACAGGAATGATTAGCTAGAAAAAAGTTTTGTGATGCTTTTAAGTTTTCTTATTTCCATTTAGATGAAACAGGAAGAATAAATAATATTTGTAGGAATGTTATGGGAAAGAACAGTTACTAACATAGAAAATGTGGCCTTAATGCTAAGTATTATAATCCTGAACAGGATTAGTTTTTAGTGTTCAGACCTTCAGTTTCTAAAATTAAAAATGTTTAAAAATTTTTGGAATACTTAAACATTATCTGATATTACTTTATGGCTTAAATGTTATAGTCTTACTGAATTTTTCTTTTGGTTAATTGTGCCTTTGTTTTGAAATGTATGATTTAAGTCTAAAACTTATACCAAAGTAATGGAGTGAGGTGAAGTGAAGTTTAAGATAAATCTAGCATTTAGTTTAAATGTTTTTTGCTTTCTATATAATAATAAAGACACGACTACAATAAATCACTAAAGAAAATATAATTTTTAGCATTATAGAAATATGATAAGGACTTCTTTACCCTACCTGATAATGCATATTATTTCAGTACTGAAGAATTTTAGCTCTATATCTTTTAACTATTACTTCTTTAATTATAGAATTTATATTTTATTTTGGTCCTTGATTTAATTTCCCAAGAGATTTTTAATTTTTTTGTTGTGAAATTTTTAGGTTCGAATAAATACTGGAAAAAATACCACTTTAAAATTCAGTGAAAAGAAAGAAGAAGCCAAACGTAAACGAAAGAACAACGCTGGAAGTGGTCATTCTGCTCAAGAGCTGCCTACAATCAGGACTCCTGCTGACATTTATAGGTGAGTAATATCTGTCACAGACTGTAGTGTAATCTGCAGATTCCTTTTTTTCTAACTGGACTTGTATAGGAAAAGATTGTTTGTAATCCAGAAGATTCTGAAAAATTAAGTGTTCTGATGAAGTTAGCTTAGCATTTGAAAAGCGCCACTGCAACAGCCCAGTCCAAAGCAGTTGGAACGTTGTATGGTTATTTTTTCATTTTCTTTTCTTTACTAGTGCCTTTGAAACATTCCCAACTGGTCTAGGCAAAAAGTCTTTCATCTTAAGTTTACAAATGAAAGCTAATACTTAAAATGGGCTAGGATAATACTTTCTTTCCTACTATAGTTATAATATGCTTGACATGTAGTTTTCCTTTTCAGAGCAAAAATTAATTATACTGTTTCAGTTTTTTGTTGTGGTGTTTGTTGAAAAAGTTATCATTTGAAACTGCTTAACTATTTTTGACATGTTTGTAAAATGGTGAAAATTGCCAAATGTCTTATTAGTGGGTATAAAACTACATAGAATTTTTGCAGATCACCTAGATGTTATCACCTACAATATGATTATAATTAACATGCTATATTTTGTTAGACAAAAAAGTCATGTCTTCCAAAAATATGTTATTTAAGGCTGTGAAATTACTTTGAATGTAAATATTTTAGATGGAAACTTTCCAACAAAACGTTTCAGATTAATTTTGAGATTTTAAAAATTTCTTGTAAAGTTACTTTGTTTTATGATTTAAGGTGTGTGTATTTTTTCAATATAGAGTCTTTGTTGATGTTGTGAACGGAGAATATGTTCCTCGTAAATCTATCCTGAAGTCTCGAAGCAGAGAAAATAGTGTTTGTAGTGATACCAGTGAAAGCAGTGCTGCTGAATTTGATGATAGGCGGGGAGTTTTGAGGAGTATTAGCTGTGAAGAAGCCACTTGTAGTGACACCAGTGAAAGCATTTTAGAAGAAGACCCACAACAAGAAAATCATCAAAAGAAACTTTTGCCATTATCAGGAACATCTGAGGTGTGTATCTCTATTTCTATAGTATCTTTGCAATTTTTACTATTTAGTTGGAAAAGTTATAGGATCTAATTAGTCTTAGATTTGTACTTTTTGGATAATAATTTGTTAAAAATAGTCACTAGCAAACACAATTGTGGTATTAGAATAGTTCAAAAATTTGTTTTAGTGAAATACCTGTTTTGAAGTTTTATTTTGGTACAGTGGCAATTTAAAAATATCTGAAGTGGCACATGTGGTATAACTTTTAGATAGAAAATCATTTAGCAGTTTATATTAAATAAATTACCAGTGGACCAGACTATAGTCATTTTCTGTTAGCTTGAGTAGAAGTGCCTTGGTGCTTTGATGAAGGCACCAAGTGCCTTGGTGGAGTTGAAGAAAAATGTAAATAATTTTTCTATGTTTTGACCTGTTCCAGTGAAACAAAACTTGACTGGTTATGGGATCATTTTCCAATCTGATGGAACCATCAGAAAAATTGGGGCACACTCATGTTTTGCCCACCATGTTGCATACAGTTATGTAGAAGTGGAAGACAGGTTGAGAATACTGAAATAAGAATTCCTATCAATGAAATAATATGGTATAGTTTCCATTGTACCCAGATTTGATATTTTTATTCTTGTTTTGATGGGTACTTAAAGCTTTCAATTTATAAAGTATTTAGGAAGACTGGAAAACTCATACCTGTACCAAACCAATGTGCACATTTATATATACATCAGATACATGTAAAAATATATTTATATATAAGTTTATTTGTAAAAATGTCATTGCTTATACTCTGTGGTTCTGCTTGTACCAAATATGCTAAAAGGTAATTGTGGATAGAGATTGTTAGCATTTAGAGGACCATACATAAAACTAGATTGGTCTCCTCTTCCCCTAGTAGAATGATCTTATGTGACCCAGAAAATATCTTATTTAATAGTCTGCAATAATGACTGTTAGAAAACAGGTAATAGACTTTTGCCAATAAAAGCTTGAAAATTTGATTTTTGTAAGAACTTTAAAGTATCATAGTATAACTAGAGTTAGAATATGGAACTTATTTTCACCCTGTGAGCTTTGTATTTTATATTGAACTATTATAATAGCTGTTTTATGTTAAAAAATAAATTTTTTTAACATCAAAATGAATAGTTCGTGATTATAGCAATAGTTTTAAAAATCATTCTCAGTATCTTTTAAATACCAAACGATTGGGTCTTTCAGAAGTGTTTTAAAGATGATATGAAGACTGTGCTCAGCATAATAAAATGGAGTTTCTAGAAAAGTAAGCTTTGGACTGTTTTTAAGAGCTATACTCCCCAAATATTTTGGGAAGAAGGTAGCATTTCTTGTTTAAGTGGTGGAGTAGGGTGGAGGATCGTGGCTTTTCAACTGTTGTCTTAACTAATTTTGAACATTTGATAGACAAAGAGAAGCAAAATATGTATGAAAGTTTACATATCAAATTTTAGTTTGTACTTAAGTTTTTAGAAAATGTAATGAGAGAGGTTTAAAATACCAGAGATCTTAAAAACAATTCCTGGGGCTAGGGTTGTGGCTCAGTGGTAGAGCGCTTGCCTAGCATATGTGAGGCACTGGATTTGATCCTCAGCACCACATAAAAATAAATAAATAAAATAAATGTCTATCAACAATTAAAAAAACATTTTTTTAAAAAACCCTCCTAATTTCTGTTTCTAAATTTAATTGCATTAAAATTATAAAGCCTATAGTTAATCACAATAGTGTTAACAGTTTCGTTTTTCAGATTCCACTGATCTCTTAAATAAAATTAAACAGGATGCAGTAAAATACTCAAATAATCATATAACCACTAAAGAGATGTCAGTACTGTTGAAAATAAGATATTGGCTAGTGGGCAGCATGGCCTCCAGAGATCATGTACCAACTGATGCACCGGAGTCTGCATTTGACACCCTAGTATCTTTTTAAATTTAAATACATATTGTTTCACAGTTAGATCTAGACATAATAGAATGTGTAAAAGCTTAGGGCCCCTTTATTTATCATTTTTGTTTTTACCCAGACAAAATAGGCATTTTGCATATTGTTTCTTGCATGTGTACTATAAAAATTATATTTTGGTGGTGTAAGTAGGAAAAATTTAATGGTACTCAGTTTCTCTCTGAACAATTTATATTCTGATGTTAAAATATTATATTTCCCAAAATCTTGTGAATTTACTTTTAGTGAGAATAAATGTCTAATTGGTGAATAAAGTAAAGATTTTATGGCATCTTATTTATAGGTTTATTACCACGAATCTGACTTTTTGTCTTCTAGGCTTTTTCTGGAACTGTAATAGAAAAAGAATTTTTATCCTCTTTAACACCACACCCAGCCATTGCTCATCCTGTACTACCCACCATTCCGGAACGAAAAGAAATTCTGTCAGAAGTATCAGAAGAACCTGCAAAAAGGGTTTCAAAGTTCAAAGCTGCCAGATTGCAACAGAAAAACTAGGAAATGGGAGTTTACATCCTAAAACCTAGTTGTGCATTTTTAGAATGTATAAGCAAAATATGTTACATGTAGTTTGAAATAAGGTGTTTTGAGTTAGTTTGGTAGCAAGTTCTCTTATCAGTGATATTACAAAAATCATAGTAAATGTTTGAATACATTAATATTCAGCTTGTTTTGTTAATTCTCTGACTACTAAGTTGGCCTTACAATTTTGAATTATTTTTCAAAGAACACAGTTCATATGCATTGCTTTTGTGTTTTAAACTAAATACAAGCAGTTTTGTACCAGCTGTGATGTTGTGTGTACCATATGGACCATTTAAAAGAATCTTTTAAGATATCAAATAGATTCAACAATTATATTACTTGCTTTTGCATTTTAAAGGCACTTTAAAAAAAATCTACTTCCCTTATAGGTTTTGTAAGCTAGGTGGCTATTTAAAAGAAAGAAAGAAAGAAAAACAAACAAACAAAAACCTCTTCCCTTTGAATGTCATACTGTAATCCTTAAGACAGAAAGCTACATGTACCCCATGGGAAAGTTTCTTTGACTGGAAGAATGATATTTTGTAAAGTATTTCTTTTCAAGTAAAAATTTTATGAAACTTGGTCTCTAAAATGTTGCGAACTTTATGATTTAGAACTGAATATGGAAATGTCTTTGATTCATATGTGTATATACCACACAACAGATTCTTGAATTCTTATAATTCCATAGGAACTACTTCTCCCCCTTCTGTATAGTTTTCACTGGGATTACCTTTGGGAGAGAAGGAAAGTTTGTCTAGATGCTTTAAAAAAAAAAAAAATGAATGAATGAATGAATTTTTCAAATAAAATTTTCTTATGTTTTAATCTTTCCAACATTTTCATTCTTTAAGCCTACTTTACTACTAGTAAATAACTAGATAACATATTTACTTTGTTACTTTGTAGTAAAATTCCTTAAAGATAAATTTAGTCTAACATTGAAAATTATACTGCAAGTGTTAATAATTAGCTTGATGCATGCTAAAATGTAGCTTTTAAAAAGCATTCTGCATTAGTACTAAAATAAGCCATCAATGCCAGTCCACCCTCTCTATTCATGGCTAAATATTTAAGGGTTATTTATAGCTTCTTTAATGAATTCTTGCTTAAACAAAGTGAAATTATGTCCTAGAAAAGTAGAAGCTATTTGTAACTAGAACAGCACAACTGTAAAAAGTTTTATGAATATGTATTTTAATGATAAAGGGGTGAACTTGAATCCCCAGTAATTAATGGATCATTTAGAACAGAGAACTGATTTTGAAAGATCACCTAAAAATGTAGAAAATTTGTTCTTTAGTCAGTTCTGATCAGCTGTATGTTTTGTAGTTAAAAACAGGTTTTCTTTCAGTTCACCCTGTTCATAAACCAAATAGTGCAAACCACTCACAAAGGAGTTCTCCCTGTCTTTCTCAATTGCTATTTAAGTGAACCTTTCTGTGTTAACCCCCACTCCCCGCCCCTGGTTAGAACAAACTTTATTGTAGGACTGTGGTGGTATTTAGAGATGTATAATTTCAAGAGTATTGTCATTAAATATTTTTTCATGTTTATGAACTTCATTTTGAGCCTGCTGTTTATATAGTCTGTTACTTCCTTCAAATAATTTTTCTTTCATAGAATATGGTAGTAGAAACAACAAAAAGTGTTTGATAACATATTTTTTGTATGTTCTGCTCAAGACCATACGAAATAGTGTTGCCCCATTTCATAATTTCAATCTTATAGCAAAGTTTTACATTATAGCTTGAAGTTATTAAATTCAAATTTCCTTGGGACAAAATGAAGCTGGTCTTAAGGGTTCTGCTTTAAACCACTGTAAAACAGAACAGCAGACCAAAACACTCTTTTCTTCACCTTTACTTTGAACTAATTTTAATGCTACCACCAAAAATTGCACCAAACAGTACAGAGATTTCCTGTATGCCTGCTTCCCCCAATGTTATAACATACAATGTTTCTACAATGATCAAAACTAGGAAATTTATATTGGTGTAATTCTACAAACTGCAGATCTTAATTTGAATTTCACCAACTTTTTCACTAATGTTCCTTCCAGAATCCTGTATAGTACCCTAACTTTAATTATTATTGTTCCTTAGTCTCCCCTGATCTCTGACAGTTCCTCAGTTTTTCCTTGTCTTTCTTTACTTGACATTTTTGAAGAGTACTGATTGTAGAATGTTCCTCAGTTTTTTTTTAATATATTCACATAATTAGAATGAAGTTTTGCATTTTTGACAAGATTACTATAGATACACATCATATCAAGAGGTTCTTGTTAGAGATACCTTCTGCTGTGTCATTTCAAGAAATCTTTACTTCAAATTGTGAACCGTAATCACTTGGTTAAGATGATGTCTGTCATGGGCTGAGTGGGGCACACCTGTAATCCCAATGGCTCGGGAGGCTGAAGTAGGAGAATGAGAGTTCAAAGCCAGCCTCAGCAAAAGCGAGTCACTGAGCAACTCAGTGAGACACCCTGTCTCTAAATAAAATACAAAATAGGGTAGGGAAATGGCTCAGTGGTCAAGTGCCCCTGAGAGAAGATGTCGTCAGTGGAGCTCTGTCAGGAGGTATCTCCGCTGTAAAGTTTATATCTTTTTCTTTATAGTTAATATCTCAGGGGAGATCATTTAAGATTGTGTAAATCTTTTTTTTTTTCTCAATGTGGAGCCCACAAATTTTGGCATCTATTGTTGGGTCTTGTCTGAAACAGCACTGTTGTATTTTCCTAATGGTGATTTTCTGTTTTCTCCTTTCCTTCTACATTTGTTTTTTGGAATTCTTATGTTCTAAACAGTGCCTCCACTCATACCCTGTTAATTTAATTTTTATATCAGTGTGGACTCCTGGATATTTATTTTATTCTGTGGATTAAAATTCAAAACTATCATTGTTATGCAGCTCAATTTGTTCTATCTTTGGCCATTAGGAACTCCTTTGCATTGGCTTAGAAGTTCATTCAACAAGTTCTTTATTTTTTTATTTTATTATTTTTGAATACTTTCTTACCCTTTACCACCAAAAATTTTACAGGCTCTGCTTATATATTTACTTGTCCCAGCACTGGAATCAACCACTTCTCCAGGGAACCCTGTCTCTTTATTGGACATTGGGGCTTAGAAACCAACCAACATCTGTTCATGTATTTACTGTCACTGAGCTGTCATTGCTTCTTGTCCTTTTCAGATGAGAGAAATTTATGTGTATACTTACCAACACACACTTTTATATGTTTAATTATATTAAAAACCATGAGTTTATACTGATACTTGATTTTAACTACCATAGGACTTAGGTTTTCAAGTTTTTCCTTGTTTGTGACTTCTTTTCTCCAATATGGATAAACCTGGCTCTTATCTAAATGTATTTATTGTTTTTTGAGCGTAATACTCATTAGTTTGGAAATACTAATTTGTACCCATAGGAGAAACACATTTATTAAGTACATTACACTATTTAAGTATAGTTCTTTTTGTGGTAGCCTTATATTATGTGGAGAAACTGTTTCCCAAAGTTACACAGGCTCATTCTTTTCCACTCTCTTCATTGTAATTGTCATTCATTTGTACTACAGCTAGTTTGTCACTCTCTGAATTCCATTGAGGCCTCTCTGCATATCCTGGTTGGTTTGAATGGTTTATTGAGGGGGGGGGGGTCTGTAAAGGAATGTGAACATTAATTTTGGTTCTCAGAGTTGAGAGTTGTATGGAAAGGCATACTTAAGAAAAGTGTCACTCCCTTCCCTGTTTTCTTCTCTCTCTTCAGTTCCACCTCCCTCCTTCCCATTCCCAGCTTCTCTGTTAAACCCCTACTTACCCATTTTAACTAACTGATGTTTTTAGTTTCTAGTTTAACATTTCTTTTGCACAAAGAGCAGATGTTTTCTACATATCTTTTTATATTTCTTTAGTTAAGGACACTCTCCACTGCTTTTTAATTAATGTTTCAATTAATAGTACACCCTGGTAACGTCACCATGTCAGTTTATACAGATCTTATTCTTGTTTACAAAGATAGAGTACTCCATTGCATAGGTAGATCACTGTTTGCTCAGCCACTTTTCTATGTATGGGCATTTAGGGTGTTTCCTGTATTTTGCAATTACGTATAACGATGCAGTAAATCACTTTGTATTTTTTGTATCATTGGAGGTTTTATCTTTGAGGTAGATTCCTAAAAGTAGGATAGATGAGCTGTCTGCACAATTAGTATATACTTTTTACTATTACTACATGTTTTCTTTAGCAAAATCTATTTTTATATATATTTGTTTTGTTCCTTCATTGAGGACGTGTTTTTAACATATATGATTGCATATCTGCATTTTATTGAGGATTCTTTTTTTGTTTGTTTGTCTGCTGGGGATTAGAACCCAGGGTCTTATGCATACTAGGCAAGCATTTTACCACTGAGCTACATTTAAATAATGATTTAGGGAAAATATAGTGTCTTAAACAGACTTTAGTCATTGAAGTATATTGTGTTGTATAGTTATGTTCATTTTGCTACAAAATTTCAAATTACTTATGCTTGTGATTTATATGAATTTTCCATTTATTGTAGTATTTCCAAATTCATAAAATTCACTTATCTACTTACTTTATGGATTTGTCTTCTCCATAAGAAACAGCTTTCCAGGGTTAAAACTAATCTGTGTGTCCTTTAGTTGAGTGGCATATATATTCCCAGGTAAATGCCTCTAAGAATTCCTCAACTACAGTAAATATTTATGGCTTTTGTGTCTAATTTATTGGTGGATAATATCAAATTTTTACATTTTAAAATACTTTCTCAGTTATTTAAATTTTATTTTTGAGGAATATAAGGTAAAAATTTTTGTTGTTCCTTTAACCAATGAATCAGATATTTTTGAGCACTGACTGTCAAACATTTTTTATGAACTTTATGTGAATTATTTTTCATTAACAGCCTAGTAATATGAGTACTACTGTTTTATTTCTCTCCTATTTCCCATTTTAGAGATGTGGAAACAAAGAGAAGGATACAGCTACATTTTAAATCATATGACTATTTAAGTGGGTTAAACCCAAGCATCCTTGCTCCAAAATAAGCTTACTTTAAGACTTTTTTTTTTTTTTTGGTGGTGGGGGGCATTATCTGCTCTCTCCAAACAAGAGTACTTAGCTAGTAAGAAAATATGTGACCTGTATAATATTTATGATCTTACCATTAGTTCAACTTTTAAAAATATGAATTTGAAACTTGTTTCTTGAACTTCTTACATGAGGGAATTCATTTTGACATCATTGATGGAGTCTCGATGTTAATTTGGCTATATGCATAAAAGAAATCAATATGTAGGTAGAGAATAATAGAAGAGAGATAGTGTAACAATTATTTCATTGAGAAAACATTTTTTTCCTTTACATTAATTTATGTACATACACACATGAGTTTAGAATTTGTATCTCAAATGGCCTTGGTGACCTTCTTTATCCCTAATGATTTTTTTTTTTTTTTGCATACCATAGAGGTAGTTAAATATTTTCTTAGTATAACAGGTTTCATCTTTTGTGTGTAAATGTGATCTTTTTGTTTTGTTTTTATGTGTGTATTATATGTGTACCTAATGGTAGTAGTATTGTAAATAGTTTTTAACATACTCTGATGATACCCTATAACTGTCAAATATAATTTGTGTTTATTATAATTACTCTTGTTGGGACAACTTCTGCTGTCTCATTTTGGGCATTATGTTCCTGCTTCTTGTTTATTGCTTTTCCCTCCTTACTATTGTTTAGATTCATGCCCCCCCCCCCCCCTTGCTCCCACATTCTTGCCACTGATTCAGAAGTTATATACTTGCCATATTATAATTTTGCATGGGACACTTGGTTTTTAAAATGTGCACATTTATAGCTACCCTCTTTCTAAAGACAGTATTCTGATCACATCATTATGAAGTTTGTAGTACTTTTTTTGTAGTACATTTTTTTTCCCCTAATAGCTTTATTAAGATATGATTCATACACCATAATCTCCATTTTTAAGTATACATTTTGGAGTTTTAAGTAGATTTCAACTTGTGCTACTTTAGTGGCATATCTTGAGCATATCTTCTTTGAAGTGTATTAAAACTATTTGCACCATTTAAAATTGTTTTATTATTGAGTTGTAAGAGTTCTTTATATATTCTAAATGCAAATTCTTCATCATGTGTGATTTGTAAATATTTTCTCTTAAGTCTGTGGCTTGTCTTTATATTTTTAAAATTTGTCTTTTGAAGCACAAGTCTTTCTTTGGTTTTAATGAAGTTCAGTTGGTAAATTTTAAATTTATGTATTATACATTTGGTGTCTTAAAAATTCTTTGTGTAACCCAAAACTCACAAAGGTTTTTCTCATGTTTACTTCTAGAAGTTTGATAGTTTTAGCTCTCACAGTTAGGAATATGGTCAATTTTGAGTTAATTTTTGTGTATGGTGTGAGGCAAGGGTCTGTATTCAACTTTTTTGTGTGGATAGTTTTGATACTTAGATTATCTTGTTGCTATGAGTGTTTTGGTGGTGGCGGCAGCTGCTGCTGCTGCTGCTGCTGCTGCTGCTGCTGCTGCTGCTTCTCCTTCTTCTTCTTCCCCCTTTTTTTTGGAAATATTTTACCATAAATGTAAGGTTTTTTTTTGTGTACTCCTATTATTTCATCTGTTTTTCTTTATGCGGAAATCCCTTTGGGGATTTTTGTACAGATTAGGTTGAATATATAAATGAACTTGAGAAGAATTGCCATGCTAACAATGAGTCTTCTAATCCATGAACATGAAATATTTATTAGTTTAGATCTTGATTAATTTCTCTCAGCAGTGTTTCTTAGTTTTCATTGTGTAACTCTTATACTACTTTTGTTAAGTTTCTAATTTCTTGATTCATTTTGATGCTGTTGTAAGTGAAGATGTTTTCTTAATGTCTTTTTTGAATTATTTTTTGCTAGTATATAGAAATACAACTTTTTTTATATTGACTTTAATTCTACAACCTTACCAAATTCGTTTATTGTTTCTTGTCAAGATATATGTGTGTAGGGGTATGTGTATTCCTTAACATTTGCTGCAATACAGTGTTTTATCTGTGAATAGAGATTAATTTTTTTTTTTCTTGTCTGACAGCTCTGTCTAGAATCTCAAGTAAACATTGAAGAGAAGTGGGGAGAATGAACAGCTTTGCCTTGTTTCTGTTCTTAGGGCTAAGCTATTCAGGCTTTCATCATTAAGTATGTTGGCTGTAGGTTTTTCATACCATTCTTGTTTTTCATAGAATTTTTTTTTTTTTTTTTTTTGGTGAGCGTTGAGGGAATATCCTTTTATTAAGGGTTTGTTGGAGTTTCTTTTTATGAATGGGGTTGGATTTTGTGAATTGCTTTTTATGCATCTGTTGTCTTTTATTAACATGCTGTATTACATTAGTTGATCTTCTGATCAACTCTGGGATAAATTTTACTTTATAATATGCATAATCATTTTTATGGTAATGAATTTGGCTTGATGATATTTTGTTGGATATCTGGCATATATTCACAAGAAATTTGGTCTGTCATGTTCAATTCTTGTGATATCTTGGCCTGGCTTTTTATATAAGGATAATTTTGGCCTCACAGAATGAGATAGATTAGTTTATGAAGGACTGGTATTATATCCTTAAATATTTGGTAGAATTTACTAGTGAGATCATCTGGACCTACACTTTCCTTTGTGGGAAGTTTCATAATTGCTATTCAGTTCCTTATGATTTAATTTATATTTTTATATTTTTTCTTGAGGCCATTTTAGACCCAGAATTTGTCCATTTGATATAAATTGTCTCATTTGTCATCATAAAATTATTTGTGGTCTTCCCTTGTAAATTTATTTAATTCCTGTGGAGTTGGTAGTAATTACATTTCTTTTTTTTTTTTTTTTTTGTAATTACATTTCTGATTTGTGGTATGTTTGTTTTGGGTCAGTCTAACTAAAGTTCTGTTGATTTTGTTGATCTTTTCAGAGAAAACCTTTTGGTTTTGTTTCTCTCCTTGTTTTCTAGGTTATTGATTTCTACTGTATCTTTCTTATTTCCATCTCTTTCCTTGCTTCAGGCTTAATTTGGTCTTTTGTAGTTTTTTTTTTTTTTCACATGTTATTCATTTGAGATGTTTATTTTCTAATGTAGACATTTAAAAATATAAATTGACCTCTAAATACTGTCTTAGCTGCATCCAGTGAAGTATGATCTATTGTCTTTTCATTTTCTTCTAGCTAAGAATATCTTCTCTTTTCTCTTGAGATGTTATTTTTGAATTGTGGGTTATTTAAATATGTATTGTTTAATTTCTGAATATTAGTGGGTTTTCCAAGTTTTCTTTCTGATGTTCACTCTGTTGTGTCTGAAGAGCATACCTAGTGTATCATACTTAGTGTCTGTTAAAATTTATTAAGACTTTTTAAAATAGATAGTATATGTTTTCTCCTGTGTGCTTCAAAAGATTATGGGTTCTGTTGTATTACAAAGTGCTATATAGATGTCATGTCAGGTTTATTGTTGTTATTGTTTTTTATGTTCTTGATATTTTTTTGGTCTACTTGGTTTATCTGTTATTGGTAGTGAAGTATTGAGGGAGGCCTTAAACTGTTATTGGTGAGTTGTCATATCTTTTACTTTCATTTATTTCTGTTCCATGTGTTTTTTGGATTCTCTTGTTAGGTTTGCCATTGTTAACCATCCTTATTTATTGATATTATAAAATGTCCCTCTCGTAACATTTTAATATTAAAGTCTGTTTTTTTCTGAGATTATTACCACCACCCCAGCTCTGTTGTGGCTACATTTGCGTCTCTTTTTAATTGCAACCTTTTGTGATTTTTGGATTTTAATATTTCATGTAAACAACATGTGGTTTAATCTTATTTTTTAAAAAAATTCTGATGGTCTACTTTTTGACTATATCATTTATTCACATAATACTGATATGCTTCATTTACATCTGCCACTTTGCTGGGATGATGATGATTCTCCTCCTCTTCCATTTTTATTGTCTTTGGTTGCCTTTTTTGTGTTAAAAAAATCTTTTTTAGTGTAGCCTTTAATTCCTTTGGTGGGGATGGGGGCAGTTATTGGGATTGAACCCAGGGCCACAGTGCATGCTAGGCAAGAACTTTACCACTGAACTCCATCTGCAGTTTTCTTCTTCTTTTTTTAAAATGATACTTTATATACAACAGGAATTTATTTCTCACTTTTTTTGGAATTTGATCAGTCAGAGATCAAGGCTTATTATTACTGGCTTATTTGGTTCTTGCCAAGTATTCTTTTCCTTCCTTGCAAATGCTGCCTTCTTACTGTGTCCTCACACAGTGGAAGAGAACTTTACTAAGTTTCTCTAGTTGTTACAGGATTCATTTTAACTTACTGTTACTTTAGAATAATACTAAATTCCAGTAAAATGTAGAAACTTTGTTTCAGTATCACTCTAGTCCCTTCCTCTTCCTTGGACCTATTATTATAATATACAATACAAAGTTACACATTTTTCCCCATGGATGGTCTTTTAAATAAGAGAAGAAAGCTAAAAAGTATCTATACTGTCTTTTATATTTGCCTACATAATTACCAGTACTCTTTAATTTTTTTATATGGATTCAAGTTACCATTGGTGTCATTTTCCTTTCAGTCTTGTAAGAAAATTTCAGTAGCAAGAAATTCTTTAGCTTTATTTATCATGGATCATCTGTATTTTTGTCTTCTCTTTTTTTGGGGGGGTTACCCTGTGTGATGAGTCAAATTTCTCTTACTGCTTTGAAGCTTTTTGTTTGGCTGGGGGTGGATATTTTAATGTTTATCTGGCTTGCATTTTATTGAGCTACTTGGATATGTAGATTAATGCTTTTCATCAAATTTTCAGTTTTCAGACAGTTAAAATGTTTTAAGGCCTGTACTTCAAAAAACTTCCAAACTTTTATGGTTTTATTCTCCTTTCTGAAACTTAACCATTATGTATGTATTAATGATTGGTTATATCCATGGTTTCATGCTCTGTTCATTTTTCACTCTTTTTTTTTTCTTCCTGCCTTTTGTATTATATCATTCCTATTGATTTATCTTAGGTTTACTGGTTCATCCTTATGTATTCAAATTAATTGTTGAGTTCCTCTAGTGAATTTTTTGCTTTAGTTATTGTGCTTTTCAGCTCCAGAATTTCCATGTGATTCCTTTTTATAATTTTGATCTTTTAAATGGTGTTCTGTGTTTGATTAGGCATTATTTTTATGCTTCATTTAAAGATTATTTCTTTTTGTTCTTTGAACAAATATATATATGTACATATGTATATATACACGTGCCTGCATGCGTGTGCTCTCTCTCTCTCTCTCTCTCTCTCTCTCTCTCTCACACACACACACACACACACACACAAACATGGCTGCTTTGAAGTCTGTCTGCCAAGTCCAACATTTGAGACTCTTCCAAAAGTCTGTTTATTGATTCCCTCCACCCCAAGGATATAAGCCATTATTGACTGTTTAAAATTTGACATTAACCGCTCTGGATTCTGATCCCTTTCTACCTGGGCTGCTTGTTGCTTTTTTGTTTGGTTGATTTGGTTTGGTTATGAGATAATCTGTCCAATGTGTGGCCTCTTGATGTCTCACTTGGGTTTTTTGTTTGTTTTTAAGCTGGCTACTTACTGGACATCTTGAGATCAGTATAGTTTAGTGATAAGCCAGTAATTGGTCAAACATTGTACTTAAAATGTCTTGGTTCAGTAAGGCTTTTATTCTTTGTCAGTGGATGACTGGTTTGGAGAACGCATTCATAATTCATGTAATTTACAAGTCTTCTTCAGGAATGTATAAATAGCTAGAGCCTTCTCGGGTCTCTACTTAGCATGCTTATAACTTACTCTATGCCCACTACTTTACAAAATGCCAGCTTATCAAGGCCCATTGTTGTCCCACTTCATGTGAAATTTCTAGCCAGTCCGCTGATCTCTTGGTTGGCTCAAGCAATGCTGCAACCTCAGTTCAGCTGCAGTATGAGCCTTTCTCATTTGTTTACAACTAAAATTGCTATTGTTTTCAACAAAGCCCCTGGATGGTAAATTTTTTTCACATTGCTACAAATAGATTGATTGAGTCCTCTTCAACAAATTGTCCAGCTTGGAAGTTGTTGGTATGCAAGAAGATGGCTAAAATGTCAGATAGTTCCATCATTCTTACCCAAATTTTAGCAATTTTCTTGGATAAACATTTCTCAATTGTTACACTTTGATCAATCTCTAGAGTCTTGAAGTAGTTGTTTTTGATATTTTTGTCCAAGTTTTAAAAAAATAGACTAAAGAGCAAGTTTGGAGTCAGTGATATTGAGCAGACACTAGAGATATCCTGTTTATCCCGTGTCACACATACAAGCCTCCTGAATTTTCAATATTCCCCACTGGAGTGATTCATTTGTTACATTTACTGATCGTACACTGACACATTGTCACGCAAAGTCCATATTTCATCTTAATGTTTACTCTTGCTGTACAACCTGTGCGTTTGGACAGATAAGTAAGGACATATATTTACCATTGTGATATCATACAGAATAATTTCACTGCCCTAAAAATCCTCTGTACTATACATATGCATTCCTCTCTCTGTCCCAATCCCTTACAAGTCTTTTCCAGAAAGTCATAGTCGGCCTTTTCATCTAGGCTTCTTTCATTTAGTAATATTTATTTAAATTTCCTCCATGTCCTCAAAGAGTTGATAACTGTAGAATAATATGCCATTGTCATGAGGTGCTACATTTTGTCCATTCCCCTACTAAAGGGCAACTTGGTTGCTTCCAACTTTTGGAAACTATCAAAAAGCGGCCATACTTTGTATACAATCAGAGATATGAAAAACTGTGCTCTATATTTGTAATATGAATTGTAATGCATTCTGCTGTCATATATAACAAATTAGAATAAATTTAATTTAAAAACGTGGCCATAAACATCAGTGTGCAGTTTTTCATAAGGATATGTTTTCAGCTACTTTGGGTAAGTACAAAGTGGCATGCTTTATAGGAAATGCAAATTGTCTTCCAAAGTAGAGCATAGTTTTGCAATCCCACCATCAATGAATGAGAATTCCCATTGTCCTACATCCTTATTGGCATTTGGTGTCAGTGGTCTGGGTTGTGGCCAAACAAGTAGGAGTGTAGTGGTAATTCATTTTAATTTGCATTTCTCAGATGACATATATAACGTAAAACATTTTATCAAATGCTTATTAGCTGCATGTCTTTTTTTTTGATGAGGTAATCTGTTAAGAATTTGTTATATTTTAATCAGGTCGTTGTTCTTATTGAGTTTAAAAGTTCTTTATATGTTTTGGATAATATTCCTTTATCAGAAATGTATTGAAAACATTTTCTTCCTGTGTGGTTTATTTTTTCATTCTCTTGACAGTGTCTTTGACAAAGCAAAAAAATTTAATGAAGTCTGTCCATTATGCCATATTCACAGTCTTATTCCCTAGAACCTTCCCTTTCTCTCTCCTCCCAGATCTGCTGCTCTGATCTTCCTTCTACTATTATTGTTTCAATTGGTGCACAACTAATGTATATATACATACATATATGTGCAGGATTCATTGTGGTATATTCACACATGGACGTTAGGATAATTTGTTAGATTTTGTTCCCCAGTACTTCCCACCAATCTCCCTTCCTCCCTCTCTCTCTCTCAATCCCCTTCCTGTATTCTATTGGTCTCCCTTCTATTTTCATGAAGTCTTACCTCTCCTTTTTTTTACTCTCTCTCTAGCCTCTGCTTGTGCGAGAAAACATTTGACACTTGACTTTCTAAGTTCGGCTTATTTCACTTTGTGTGATGTTCTCCAATTCTATCAATTTACTAGCAAATAATGTAATTTCATTCTTTTTTATGGCTGAGTGAAACTCCATTGTGTATATGTACAACATTTTCTTTATCCATCTGTTTAGGGCACCTAGGCAGATTCAATAACTTGGTTATTGTGAATTGTATTGCTATAAAAATTGGTATGCATGTATCACTTATGGTATGCTTATTTTAGTTGTTTTGGAAAAATATCAAGGAGTAGGATAGTTGGGTTATATGATGGTCCATTCCTGGTCTTTTGTTGAGTTTCCATACTGCTTTCCAAGTGTTTGTACTCATTTGAAGTTCCACCAACAATGTGTAAGTGTACCTTTTTCCCTGTATCCTTACTAGCATTTGTTGTTATTTGCATTTTTTGATGACTGGCATTCTAACTAGAGTGAGATGAGAGCTCAGTTTAATTTTGATTTGCATTTTGCAATTTTTCATATATTTGATGGTATTTTTTTTTCTTTCTTTTTAACTAAATGTCTCTTTAATTCATTTGCTCATTTATTGATTGTGTTATTTGGGAATTTCTGAATATTAATCCTCTGTTGAAAGAGTAGCTGGCAAAGATCTTTGTTTTCTCAGTCTGTAGGCTCTCTCTTTACATTCTTAATTATTTCCTTTGCTGTGCAGAAGCTTTTAAACTTGATGCCCTTCTACTTATTGTATTTTTCTCCCTCCCCTCCCCTCCCCTTCTCTTTCCTTCCCTTCCCTTCCCTTTTGGTATCAGGGATTTAATTCACATCTCAATCCTTTTTATTTTTTAATTTGAGAGAGGTGCTCACTGAATTGCTGAAGCTGACTTTGAATTTGGTATCCTCCTGTCTCAGCCTCCCAAGCTTCTGGGATTACAGGTGTAGACCACCACACCCTGTCTTGTTTGTATTTTGAGCTTTAGGAATTTTATTAAGAAAGTTAGTGCCTGTATGTTGAAGTGTTGACTCTATGTTTTCTTCTAGTAGTTGCAATGTTTCTAGTCTAATTCCTAGGTCTTTGATCCACTTCAAGTTGATTTTTGTGTAGGGTGAGAAATAGAGATCTAGTTTTATTCTTCTACATATAGATATCCAGTTTTCCCAGATCCCCCCCCCTTTTTTTAAGTTTTTTTTTTTTTTTTTCCTCCAATGTTTGTTTTGACATCTTTGTCAAGGACCTGTAGTTAGGGAGGTTTATCTCTGTGTCTTCTATGCCATTGATCTTCATTCTTTGTGTCTGTTTTTATGCCAATACAATGCTGATTTTGTTACTATAGCTCTGTAGTATAATTTGAGATTAGGTATTGTGATGCCTCCAATATCAATGTTGTTTGGGTTGTTCTTAATCTTTTATTCTTCCATATGAATTTCAGGACTGTTTTTCTTGGTCTGTTAAGAATGCCATTGGTATTTTGATGTGAATTGCATTGAATCTGTATGGTGCTTTTGGTAGTATGGCCATTTTAACAATATTATTTTTTTCTACCCAAGAACATGTGTGGTTTTTTCGTCTTCAACAGTCATCTTCACATTCCTTCTTATATGTCATTTTTTAAAAAAATATTTTTTAGTTGTAAATGGATCTATTATTTAATATTTTTTTGCAGTGCTGAGGATCAAACCCAGGGCCTACACATGCCAGGCAAGTGCTCCACCACTGAGCTATGACTCTAGCCCCTCTTCTTAAGCCATTTTCATTGTAGAAGTCTTTCAGTTCCTTAGTTTTATTCCAAAGTATTATTTTGGTTTTTTAGAGGTTATTATGAATGGGATAGTTTCCCTGATTTCTTTTTCAGTAGATTCATTATTGGTGTATATTAAAATTATTGATTTGTGTATGTTGATCTTTTATCCTGCTACTTTGCTGAATTTGTTTTTTAGCCCTAAAAGTCTTCTGGTGGAGTTGTTTGGGTCTTCTAAGTGTAGGATCATGTCATCAGCAAACAGAGGTAATTTGACTTCTTCCTTTCCTATTTGTCTCTTTAATTTCCTTCTCTTGCCAATTTCTTGGCAAAAGGATTAAGAACTATATTGAGTAGAAAGAGTAAGAGTGGACATTTTTATGCTATTTTTTTTTTTTTTTTTGTACCAGGGATTGCTCAGGGGCACTTGACCACTGAGCCACATCTCTGGCCCTATTTTGTATTTTATTTAGAGACAGGGTTTCACTGAGTTGCCTAGCACCTTGCTTTTTGCTGAGGCTGGCTTTGAACTTGTGATCCTCTTCAGCTTCCTGAGCTACTGGGATTACAGGTGTGCACCACTGCACCTGGCTATTCTAGATTTTTGTGGAAGTAATTTTAGTTATTCTCCATTTACTGTGATGTTGGTTTTAGGTTTGTCATAGATAGCCTTAATGATGTTGAAGTAAGTTCCTTCTATCCCTAGATTCTCAGAGTGTTTAATGTGAATGGTGTTGAATTTTGTTGAAGGTTTTTTTTCCTACATCTATTAAGATGATTGTGTTTTTTTTTTTTTTTTTTTTTTTTTGGATTATGTGGGTTTTGTCCTTAATTCTATTTATGTGGTCAGTTACATTTATTGATTTGTGTATATTGAACCAACCTTGCATCCCTGGGATGAAAACAACTTTGTCAAGGTACACAATCTTGTTAATGTGTTTTTTATTTTTTAATCTTTTTTAGTTGTTGATGGACCTTTATTTATTTTTATGTGGTGCTGAGAATTGAATCCAGTGCCTCACACATGCCAGGCAAGCACTCTACCACTGAGCCACAACCCAGCCTCTTGTTTAATGTGTTTTGGAATGTGGATTGCTAATATTTTTTTAAGGATTTTTGTGTTTATTGTTCATCAAGATGTTGTTCTATAGTCTTATTTCCTTGATGTGTCTTTATTTGGGTTTGGTATCAGAGTTATATAGGCTCCATAGAATGAAGTTGAGAGTGTTCACTCCTTTTCTATTTACTGAAATAATTTGAGGAGGATTTGTGTTAGTTCTTCTTTAAAGGTCCAGGAGAACTCAGCTGAGAATTTGTGTGGTCCTCAGCTGATATTTTAGGCATAAATATTTACTATTGTTATATCTCTTTATTGAATTGTTCCCTTTACCAGTATGTAGTAACTTGGTCTTTGTTTCTTTTGATTAATTTTTATTGAAATCTGCTTTGTCAGATATGAGAATAGCAGCTGGGTGTGGTGGTGCACTTCTGTAATCGCACCATCTTGGGAGGCTGAGACAGGAAGATTATGAGTTAAAGCCAGCCTCAGCAAAAGTGAGGCACTGAGCAACTCAGTGAGACCCTGTCTCTAAATTAAATACAAAATGGGGCTGGAGATGTGGCTCAGTGCTTGAGTGCCCCTGAGTTCAATCCCTGGTACAAAAAGAAAAGAAAAGAAATAGCTTCTCCTGCTTGTTTTCCAGCTTCATTTATATGGAATATCTTTTTCCATTCTTTTACGTTCAGTCTTTGGATATCTTTGCATCTAAAATGAGTCTCTTGCAAATAGCATATGGTTGAGTCTTGTTTTTCAATCTACTCTATCAGTCTGTGTCTTTTAAATGAACAGCCAAGACCATTTACATTCAGTATTATGGAGAAATGTTTATTATTTTCTGCCATTTTAATTTCTTTAATACATATAATTTGTTCTTAATTTGTATTTGCTTAACTTCTTTTCTAATGAGCTTCATCCCTTTTGTGATTTTTCTCTCCCTTATCCTGTGTGTTAAAGTATTGCTGAAGCTTGAGCATGGTTAGAGCATGTGTAAAGCAAGGTGCACTGTCTCATGGCTGGGTTGTAGGTGTAGCTCAGCAGCAGCGTCTCTACCCTGTGAACTTGTAGTGTCCTGTTAGATTCCTAGCACCTCTCCAAAAAGGGGGAAACAACAGCAACAACATCAGCAGCACAAACAATATGCAACATTAAAATAAATACTTTGTGCTTGCTATGATGTCTGTAGCTATTAATTACCACAAAAAGAGGAGTGGTTGGGTCAGAAATTAATAACAGCAACAACAATAAATAGCCCTGAGCCAGATCTAGCATTAACGAAAACAGCAGGTGTCAGTTGCACTGTTCATAGTACTAATAACCACAGCAACATGAATGGTGGGACAGCAATCATATAAATTAAATTGTTCTAAAATAAGACAGTAAAATTACAGTTAATAGAAGAAAAATGAAGGCAAAAAAATTTTAAAATATTCAAAATGTGAACATAGAGAAAGTAAGTGACAGCTAGCTATAAAGCAGAAGAAAAATAAAAGGACAAGAAAGTTTAGCTATTAAGAGGGAGAAGAAAGGAAATGAAGAGCAATGAGAAACAAAAACAAGCAAATGAAAAAAATCCTAACCCTCAAACGATAAAGCGGAAGTAACAAATGGATGAAAAAATGATATAAAAATATGTATATGTAAAACACACACACACTAGATTGATGCACCCCCAGAGAGGGGCAAATGCAGAATTCTCAATGCAAAATTCCAGTAGCTGGGGTTTGGTTCTAATCAAACATTTGGAACTTTTTCAGGTGGTATATACTCCAGAGAGATTAGATCAATACCTGTACAGGGCCAGGCAGATGGTGATCTCTGCTGGGCATCTATATTTCAGGGACCTCCAGAGAACTTTACTCATATGGAGGGATAAGCAACCCTCCACAGGTCTCCTACCACTTGTGAGTGTGGGCTTCCCAAGTCAGTCTCTGATAGAAATCATGCTCACCTGTCCAATTTATGGACCCTTGTCACCTGGTCATGGAAGTTGCAAGACTCAAAGGGAAAGTGAGTCATACTAGGCACACCCTAGCCACACAATAGGCTCTTGGGAGGACAATATGGCAATATTTGCTGTGATCTGGTATTCCAAAGCAGCAAGCTGCAGTGTGGCCACTCTAAAATGGTTCCCCACCTCAGTTCTCCACTTGCTGGTTAAAAAGCACAAAGCCCATTCCAAATAGCATCTCTCTACACAGCCTCTGGTCAAGTTAAATTCAGACTCCTTTTCTGTTCTACAGGCTTTTATATGCCAAATTTGCTTGCTGTGTTTCTTTTCTTTTGTGTTGTCTTTCTCTTGTGCAGTGAATTAGTGGTGCTTTTGCCACCAACTTGAATCCAATGTACTCTTTTGCTCTTTGTTCAGAGCACCTGAATTTCTGGGTGTCTATAATTCTGTGACTATCTGATATTGAATTTCAGTTAATTACCTCTGTCACTTAGCTGAAGTGTGATATTCCTGCTGCTTCAATCCTGAGCCACAGAGCAATTGAAAAGTGCAGACTTCCTCTAATCTGCCATCTTTGATCTCCATAAAGTCCATCCCATCAATTTTTAAAAAAATTTTTTAGTTGTAAATGAACACAACACCTTCATTTTGTTTGTTTGTTTATTTATATGTGGTGCTGACATTCAAACCCAGTACCACACACAAGTTAGTTGCAAGCACTCTACCACTGAGCTACAACCCTACCCCTCATCAATTTTTTCTTTGAAGGACTGTGCCTTTGGTGTCATTGATACCTGGAAGGCTAAACCAAATTTTTTACAGATTTTCTTCCTGTGTTCTATGAGTTTTATTGTTTGCTTTTATGTTTATACTGTGATCCATTTTCAGTTAATTTTTGGGAAGAGTGTAAGAAACATTTTTTTTTTCATGTGAATGTCAAGTTGTTCAAGCATCACTTGTTGAAAAGGCTCCAGTGTGTTGCATTTATTCCTTTTAAAGATCAGTAGACATATGTCTAAATTTCCATATTCTGTCACACTGATGAATTTGTTTCTTCTTTAGTCAATACTATCTTAATTACTGTAGCTTTGTAGTAAGTCTTGAAGTCAGGAACTTCAGTTCTCCTACTTTATTCTAATCTTTCTACATCATGTTGGGCCTTCTGGGTATTTTTCCTTTCCATGTAAACTTTAAAATCAGTTTGCTGACATTCCCAAATTAACTTGTTGGGATTATGATTGTGATTGCATTAAATCTGTAGATTAAATTGGGAAGAACTGACATTGTGACAGTCTTGAATCTTCTTATGTATGAATATGGAATACCTCTCCATTTATTTGGTTCTTTGATTTCTCTCAACAGAGTTTTGCAATTTTCCTCATAATTGCTTATAGCTTCAGAAGGTTTTTTTTCCCCTGTCAATTCTTTTAGATTATCTCCAAAGAAATTCATGTCATCTCTGAACCAAGATAATTTTAATTTTTCTTTACAAGCCTGTGTATCTTTTATTTCCTTTTCTTGTCTTATTGCATTAGCAAAGGCTTCTGGTACAGTGTTGCAAAGGAGTATTTAGAGGAGATATTCTTGTCTTGTTTCTGACCTTTGTGGGAAAACATTGTTTATCACCATTAAGTATCTTAGCTATAGATTCTTCATAAATACTCTTTATCAAATTGAGATATTCCCTCTATTTCACATTTCCTGAGAGATTTTTTTAATGATGACAAATGGGTATTGTATTTTGCCAAATGTCTTTTCTTTATTGATAAGATCATGTGATTTTTCTTCTCTTAACTTATGTGGATTACCTTAGTAGATTTTCAGATGTTGAACCAGTTTTGCATACCTGTGATAAATTCCACTTGGTAATGGTGTACATTTCTTTTTATGCTTTACTAGATTCAACTTGCTAATACCTTGTTGAAAATTTTTGTGTCCCTGTTCATAAGGAATATTTCTCTGTACTTTCTTTTAATACCTTACTTTTAATACCTGAACTCAGAATGGGTTGGAGAGTATTCTCCCTGCCTCTCTTCTGAAAGAGATTGGAGAGAATTGATATAATTTCTTCTTAAATGTTTGATAGAATTCATTAGCATACTCATATGTGCCTGGTGCTTTCTGTTTTGAAATGTTATTATTTTGATTCCTTTATATAATTTTGATTGCATATTCTTGTGAGTTTTGGCAGATTGTGTCTTTCAAGAATTGGTCCATTTTTTCTAGGTTTTCACATTTGTGGGCATAGAGTTACTAATTGCAGGTTATCATTGTAATCTCCATAGGATTTGTAGTGATGTTCACTCATTTCTGATATTAGCAACTTGGATCCTCTCTTTTGTTCTTACCCTGACTAGTGGCTTATTTATTTACTCAAAGAATCAGCTTTTGATTTGGTTGATTTTTCCCTGCTGATTTCCAGTTTTAAAATTTCACTGATTTCTGCTTTAATTTTTGATAATTTTTCTAACTTTGGAATTAATGTTCTCTTTTTATTGTTTCTTAGGGTTGAAGCCTAGATGATTAATTTTAGATATTCTTTTAAAATAATATATTTTCAAAGTTATAAATTCTCCTCTAAGCACTGTTCTCACTGCATCCCATGAATTTTGAAAAGTTGTGTTTTCACTTTTATTTAGTTTAAAATATTTTAAAATTTTTCTTGATTTTTTTTTTTCTTTGATCTGTGTGTTTTCTTAGAAGTGTGTTGTTTAATCTCCAAATGTTTGGGAGATTTTCCTACTACATTTTGATTGCTTTCTAGTTTAATCCATTGTGGTCAAAATGTAGATATTGTGTGGTTTTTATTTTTTTACATTTGTGTAATATGTCTCTTGTTTTCCGAAATGTGGTTTCTCTTGGTTAAATTTCTGTGTTATTTTGGGAAAAAAAAATGTGTGTACTTTTATTTTTGAATGAAGTAGTTCAGCTGTGTCCTTACCATTTTTTTTTTTCCAGCTTGTATCTGCCTATTTCTATTAGAGTGGCATTGAAGAAGTCCCCAACTATACTAAGCAGTTCATCCGTTTATCCTTGCAGTTACATTAGTTTTTGCCTTATGTAGTTTGATGCTCTGTTGTTAGGCACTTACAAAATAAGGATTGTTATGTCTTGGGAAATTGACCCATATGTCATTATATAATTTCCCCTTTCCCTCCTGAACTTTCTTTGCTCTGAAGTCTGCTTTTCTGAAATTGATAGAATTACTTTTGCTTTCTTTTGATTAGTATTAGTATGGTTTATCTTTCTCCATCCATTCAATTTTAATCTATATGTGTCTTTAAAAATTTATAGTTAAAATGAGTTTATTATAGAAATATGTAGTTGAGTCTTACTTTTGAATCCACTCTGACAGTCTTTTAATTGGTCCTTGTAGGCCATTGGTATTTCAAATGATTATTGATTCAGTTAAATTAATGTCTACCATATTTGTTAATTTGTTGCCCTTGTTTTTATTTTATCTTCCACTCCTTTTCTGCCTTTTTGGACTTTAGTTGAACATTTTATATGGTTCTATTTTCTTTCTTTTCCTTCCATTATCAGCTATACTTCATCTACCTTCTTCTTCTTATTTTTTTCTTTTTTAGTGGTTGCCCTAAAGTTTGTAATACATCTACAACTGATCCAAATCCATTTTCAAATAACCCATACCACTGCATAGATAATGAAATGCCTTATAATAAAATAGTCCTCATACCTTCCTCTCATTCCTTATCATTCCTGTCATTCATTTCACTTACACACATATGTGCGCATATATATATATATATATATATATATATATATATATATATATATATATGTATGTATATACACATATAAGCACATATATGCACATAAGAGCACATAATTAAATACATTGTTATTGTTATTATTTTGTTGGACCAAAGTAAGTTTTTGTTTAACCTTCATTTAGTTCATCTTCAGTGCTCACTCTTGTTTTTCTTGTCTGTAAAGAACTTTTTATTTTAATATTTATTTTTTAGTTTTCGGTGGACACAACATCATTATTTTATTTTTATGTGGTGCTGAGGATCGAACCCAGCGCCCCGCGCATGCCAGGCAAGCGCGCTACCGCTTGAGCCACATCCCCAGCCCCTGTAAAGAACTTTAACATTTCTTACAAGGCTGATCTACTGGAAACAATTTTCCTCAAAGTTTTCTTTCTTCCTTCCATTTTTCTTTCCCTTTTTCTTCTTTCTTTTTGTCTGAGAAAGTATTTGTCCTTTCAAAGGATACTTTACAAGGTACAAAATTCTAGGTTGGAATGTTTTTCTCTCGACACTTTAAATATTTCACTTTTTTCTTGTTTGCATGGATTCTGAAGAGAAGTCAGATGTAATTCTTATCTTTGCTCCCCTATGAGTAATATGTCCTCCCCCCACACCCCTTTGGCTTTTTTTTAACTATATGCATAGATATAATGGGGTGTTATTTTTTTTTTTAATTTGAATGTGTACATTTATCCAGCTTGGTGTTCTCTGAGCTTCCTGAATTTGTGATTTGGAGTTTGACATTGATTCAAGGGAAATTCTCAGTCATTATTATTTTACATATTTCTTCTCTTTGTATTCCCCTAATGCATATTTTAGACCTTCTGTATTTATTCCCTAATTCTTGCATATTCTGTTCAAATTTTTCAGTCCTTCTTCTGTTTGCTTTTCAATTTTTGAGGTTTCTGTTGAGATACTCCCAAGTTCAGATTCTTAGCCATATTCAGTATACTAATGAGACCATCAAACATATTCTTCATTTCTGTTAAAGTATTTTTCATCTCTAGCATTTCTTTTTGATACTTTTTAGGATTTCCCATCTCTCTGCTTACTTTGTTCACTTGTTCTTGCATACTATCTACTTTATTTATACTATCTACTTTAGATAAAGTAGATACTAAAGTAGATTCATATACTAATTCATATTAGTATATGAATCACAGTTGTTTTAAATTCCTGGCCTGATAATTCTAGCAACCCTCTTACATCTGCGTCTGGCTCAATCTCTTCAAGCTCTGTTTGCCCTGAGTATAGTTTGTAAATTTCCTTGATAGCTGGACAAGATGTCTTGGGTAAAAGGAACTGCTGTAAATAAGGTGATGCAGTAGGTAAGGTCTGGGAGAAAGGGAAGCATTCTATCGGCCTATAATTAGGTCTCAGTCTTTTAAGTGAGCCTGTCTCTAGGCTGTGAACTTCACATGTACATCTTATTTCCCCCACCCCTATGAAGGAAGGATGGCTTAGCTGGAATTTGATGTTTGACTTCTCTCACATGGAAGGTAGAGTTGTCTGAGAGCGGCTATTTCCCTTCCCCCAGGCCGTGTAGGGTCTTTCTTATAAAACCCAAATAGTTTAGGTTCTGATAAATTTTTGTTGTTGTCCCCCCACCTGGAGGGCAGACCTTACTTCTAACAAGGTCTTTCTTGTTTGTATTATTTCTGAGGATAAGTCTCAGCTTTGCTCCTCTATAGTTAACATGCTTTCCCCCTCTGGATTTTTTTTTTTCCTTTTGATTTTCTGTAGTTTGAAAATGATATTCCTTGGTGTAAGGGTTTAAAATTTTTTCGTGTACATTTATCCTGCTTGGTGTTCTCTGAACTTCCTGAATCCAAGACTGCCTATTTCAAAATGTTCCCTCCCCCGACATTCATGTGTGAACCTGGTAGAGCTCTTGAAGGTACAACTCAAAAAAGTGTGTGCGTATGGTGGGAAGGGCAATTATTAGATCCCCAAGACGTTTTTGACTCAAATTTGTCTACCCTGAACCTCTAGCAGTTCATCAAGTTCATCCCTTCCATGATACTGGTTTTATGGAGGCTTCAGTTGGAGGATTTCTCACCCAGTAAGTTATGTTTCTCTGTATTCGCCTATCAGTCTCTCCAATTTGGGGGGGGGGGCAGTAACTTTTCCTGTGAACTCACTGCACTTGAGAATCTAAGAAGAGTTGTTGGTGTTTTACTTTGTTCAGCTTTTTGCTTGTTAGACTGTAGTGGCAACTTCCACTCCATATCCATATGAAACTAAGAAACTAAGTCAAAGTTTGTCCAACTTTACCTCTGCTTTTGGGGGAAAGTATGTGCAAAGATCCTCACTTTGATGTTCTCAATTATCTTAAAAGAATTCTTTTTAATGTGTAAAAAGCCTTAGGGTATACACATGAATTTAACATTTCTAGTGCTCTTCATTCCTTTGTCTACACTGAAGTTTCCACCTAATTTGATTTCCCTCTACCCCATAGAACTTTTTTTCTGAGATTCTGTTAGTACTGGTGTTCTAGATCAACTTTTTTTTTTTAAGTTGTTGATAGACCTTTATTTATTTTACATGGCGCTGAGAATCGAACCCAGTGCCTCACACATGCCAGGCAAGTGCGCTACCGCTGAGCCCCAGCCCTAGCCCATAGATCAATTTTTATACAGTGTTTTATTCTTAAAATGTTATCTTGCCTTTATTTTTGAAAATTTTAGTAGGTATAAAGTCTTATATTTATAGATTTTTAAAATTTGTTTAGTACTTGAAAGAGGTTTCTTCTGTGTCTTTTATAGTTTATTATATTGTCTTTGTTATACTGTAGGTGATATATATTTTTCACCCCAGCAATTTAGTTATAATGTGCAAATAGGTATATTTCTCTTTGTGTTTAGTCTTGCTGGGGTCAGCTGAGCATCTTGGGTCTGTTTATTTAAGAGTTTTATCCAATGTTGAGATACTTTGGCCATTTCTTTAAAGAAATGCTTGGTCCCTCACCTCTTATCTTCTTCTGGAATACTAATTACATTTCTATTTTACAGCTTTTATTGTCACACAAGGTCACAGGTACAGATCATTTTTGTTCAATTCATTTTTACTCTGTATTTTACTGTGAATAATTTTTATTGATACGTACTCAAATTCATTGATTATTTTTCCTTCAGTGTCTAAGTTGTTTTTGATCACATCCAAATATTTTTTTTATTTTAGATATTGTATTTGTTTTGGCATTAAGTGTTTTCATGCAAAAATCTTTTATTCTTCATTGTGTTAATGATTTCCCTTAAATTTTTAAGCATATTTATTATGGCTATTTTAAAGTCCTTATATGCTAATTCTATCCTATCATTTTTACACGATTTTCCTCCTGGCTATGGGTCACAATTTGGTGCTTATTTTCATATTTTGTATTTGTATTTGGTTCCAGAATTCTTTATAAATCTTTTTGTTTGACAATAAATCTTGATTTACAGAAAAGTTTCAAAAACAGTACAGAAAAGTCCTCATAATATCTCTCATCCAATTTCAATGTCCCTTACAGTTCATATCACCTTAGCAGTTACATTTGTCAAAACTAAGAAATTTGTGCAGAATACTATTAGCTAAACTACAGACTTCATTTGAATTTTACCAGTTCTTTCACCAGTATCTTTCTTTTCCAGGATACCTATTGCATTTAAAAGTCTTGTCTTATTGATCTTATCTATCAGTGAGAATTTCTTATTTTTTCATGATCTTCATGCTTTTGAAGAATATCGGCCCGATAATTTTATAGAACATTCTTCATTTGGTTTTGCCCAGTGTTTTCTTATGATTAATGTGGGATGTGCATTTTGGGGGAAGATACCATAAGATGAGATGCCTTCCTCCATACATTGTATCAGAGTGCTCTAACTTTGATCACCTTGTTAGGTTGGTAACAGGTTGGTTTCTCCCCTATAATGTTCAGTGTATTGTGCTTGGATTCATTCTCCCTGTGCTATGTATTTTTTTTTTTTAAATGTCTCTCAAAATTTTGGTGTGATCATAGAACTCACCTTATTTGCTTCCTTTTGTTAGGGAACTCAGTCCTGCACTGCTTGTTGTCCTAGTGTCTAAAAATACTATCATTTTCCTTGTCCAGTTTTCCAGTGAGGAACAAGTTCTCACTTTACTCCTTTGAGACTAAATCGGAAGCTTTTGGCAGGACTTCTTCATGTTAAGTTCATTGCTTGGAACTTCTCAGTTAATTTTATGGCTTACAATTTCTCAGATCTGGTCTCAGGTGAGAGGTAACCCACAGCTATCCATCCTCAAAGGGGACCCCCACCCTGACCTGCCCTATTTAGCACTCAGGTGGATAGAAACAACTTTCCTTGCTATTTTCTTTTGATGGTGGAAAAAATTCTCCTAATCTAAACTTTTGCTCTGGCAAGTCCAGACTTTATGTATGATCTGAGTTCTAATCAACTCTTTAGTTGAGCCCAAGGACTCAACACCTATTTCCTACAGCCTTCAAACATGAACTTCTTGTTTAGGTCCCAGGGTGACAGTTCCAACTTGATGTCAGTGGTTTTTGCTCACTCTTTCCTTTTCTTCCTTCTTTTCCTTTTCACTTTCATTCTTTGTTAATTTCATTTCTCTTTCTTCCTTTCCTTTCTTGTTCTCTCTCTTTCTTTCCTTTCTCTTTCTCCCTCTCTCTTTCCTTTTTTAAGCCACCGATGATACCTGCTTTTTTCTTGTAAGTAGGGCTCCATATTTGAGAAGATACTTGTATTTTATCCAGCATTTTTAGAGATTCTGTAGCAGGAGGGCTGGCAGAGTACATTGTCTCTAATATCCTTGAGCATTTTTTTCTGTGCAAAATACTGTGCTAAATCCTAAAGAAGGTATTATATTGACTTCAAGTCATTCATCTTACTTAATTGGGAAGGTAGGTCAAGTGAGCAGGTCAAAGGGGAATACCAAAAGTGCCATCAGAGATAGGCAGTGAGAGTTCAAACTTGGAGTCACAGCCTCTTCTTTGAGGGAAGACAACTGGGAACTACTTCATGTCAGAGGAGGCACATAGGTAAGATTACAGATCAATAGGATTTGTCAGACAGAAATATCCTAGAACTGGGGACAGAGCTAGTAAAATTAGAACCTACATGGGATTTTGGTTATGTTATGTTTAAGTAATAACAGTCTATTATCAGTAACATGTATTTTTAGAGACTAAAAATACTTTCTTGGGATCTGAGATATTTTTACCAATGTATATGTGGGGCTGGGAAGCTAGACTGGAGGTAAGAGCCGGCTGTCAGTGATGATTTGGTGATGAATCTTATTCACAAGGGAGGAATGATTCAGTTGGTGAAAATTATAATAAAAACAAAATTTTTGTGCTGTAGGGAAGCCTCTGCTGTTCTCAGTGTATAGCCTAGATCCACTCATCGTCACAGATGCTAAAAGAGTAAGTTTAATCTTTTACAGTTATTAGAAATCTTTCAAGGAGCACTTGTTAGGAGCTAATTGAGGTGTAACCAAGGAGCAGCACTCAAAACCTCTTCAGAAAAGTGAAATTTGCAAATACTTGCTCAAAACTTGAATCCGTTTAAAAAATGTGGAGCCTGATCTGACTTGCACAGGCTTCCCTGAGACGAGGAATCGTCTGCTGTGCATGCTGGTGTCCCCATCCTTAGGCCTGTGTGTGTAGTGGGTCCTTTAGTAGGAGAGCACCTCTAATAAAGGCAACATAAATTTTGGAACTGAAGAAAAAACTTCTGAAGAATTAGGAAAAATTTCTGGAAATCTTGATTTCCAAAAAGCAAGGTGGTAATTATTCAATATCTGTACCTGAAATTTAAGGTGAAGAAAATACAAATGTATGATCACTATTATATTAGATTGGTTTCAAAACTAAGATATTTTTAGAAAATTACTTTTTACATTACAGTGTAATTAACTCATTAGGGCTTGATATGGGTAATTCCATGATGCTTAATAGTGGGTTGGCTAGGGAATCTTCCTCATGCCAATAGATCTCCCAGAACCTTAAAGGATTTGCGGGTCTCAGGGGCTAAGCATGGACTGCCCCATGGAAGAATTGAGAGTTTCAGTATTATTACTCCTCCTACCCTCTGTTAATTATATCTTTGGGATATTTAACAAAGCTTCAGTAAACCTGTCCACTTGAACTGAAAGAACTCACATGACTTTGAAATGTCCTGACCAGACAGCTAGTGAGTTGTACAGCTTGAATATATGGTGGCTGCAAACCAGAACTGGTTGACTTTAGTGGGAATAGCCATACTAAAGGTGGAGCCGTGGGAGCCACCAGTCAGTGGACACCTTTTCAGAAACCAGTGCTTGATTCATTACCCATGCAGCATCTTCTTGCTTTGGAAATTTGAAAATGGCAGATTTCTGTGTCCTAATAGTGGCAAATGCAGCTGTTTTTGTTGTTTATTTTAGCAGACTAATGACTTCTGCAAAAAAAAAAAAAAGATGAACTAGGATTAAAAGAAATCAGATGTGTGTATTTGGTATGCAATATTTTTGTATTACAAATAGCTACATTCTAACCCACATTAACCCCATGATATGTGAATTTTGCCAACTCCTGCTGTGTCTTTTAAATCAAATCCAGTAAATCACTATGAATGTTCTAATTTCTAAACAAACTAGTCTTCCAGTAGAGGTACTTTAACACTGTACTGCAAATTAGACAACCTAAGATAAATGGACCATCTTTGTTAATTATGTAGTTTAATTGATCAAAACTACCAGATAGGATTTTATTTATAGCGGTTTTGCTTAGTATCAAATTCTATACTATTAAATAGCTTGTGAGTCGTATATTTGGGGTCATTAAGATATATGCTGTTATTTAGCTTCTGTTAACCTTATTAAGTACCTTCTTTTGGTCTAGCTCATGTCACAATATGAAATTGCTTTTAATTGAGATGACCAACTTCCATTAGATTGTTCAACCCCCATTGTGTAGACGGACACAAAGCACTTTTCATTTTTGCTCTATCGATCGAGCAGCAATTTACTTGAACTATATTCAGAACCTGGTGGAGAAAGATGGGGAAGATTTCTTTAAATGTTCTTTCTGCTGGTGGTTTTTCTCTCTGGCATACCCCACTGTTTGCTTGTAGCTAATTTTGCACGCCAGTAGGTAGCAGTGGTGAGCAGAGGCACAGACAGAAAGCTGCCAGTCAGCGATTATAAATTATTATTCATTTCTGTTATAGGTGGGGTGTGCAGTCAGTTACAGTAATAATTACCAGGACTGGAGGGTTTCCTAGGCAACCAATTTCCCCCCTCATTCATGCTGTTGCTGAGAGAGTGCCTGTAAAGCATGACATTGCTGTATTCTGAGGTTTGTTGCCCCCCTGCTGCTCCAGGTTTGAGGTTAGTTACAGCATCATAAGATGCTCTCAAGCATAGAGAGCTCAGGCTGGGCTTAAAAAGCGTACCGGTGAGAGGGCCTCTCCTCCACTGCTTCACTTTTAAGGACCAGGGTTCTAAAAAATGCAAATTCTACGTCCTGCTTGGTAACATTGGTAAGATCTCTTTAAGTTGCAGCACATATTATTTTTGATTCTCTTGGAAACGGTGGATCATTTCATTTTTAAAGTTTTATTATTTAATGAAAATGTGCAGAGACAGGCCTGTAACGAGACCTCTCCTTCGGATGTGAGTCAAATAAATCAATGGGGAACTGTCATTGCTAATCATGGATGTGTTTGTTGTTTATTCAGTTTTATGAAAATGGTTCATAAAGAGGAAGGTAACTCTTCCTGCAGGAGCAGGATTAGTCCTTTATGTGGTAGGAAAATAATAGAAACCACATCTGTTATCAGGGATCTATACATGAATCATATTATCCTACATTTTGGGGGCTCTCTAATCTTTCATTTTAATGAACTTACATCAAGTGCTTTGCAGCGATAAAAAGTAGTATTTGTTTGTGTCTGCTGTGAAAAAAGATAGGGGATTCATGTTTCAGTCTTACATGGAGATGTGAAGTGTTTATCCATTTACGAGGCAGAAGTCACAAACCCAGACATGATACATCCAGGGTGCCTTCCCTGCTAGATGATGACAGAAATGTTCAGTCCCACACACTGGACCTGTACATTTATCACCATGAGTTCTCGGCAAGACGAAAGCTGTCTTCCAGTCGGCGTTCATGGTGGGGACACCACGAGTGCTGGTGATGACCGATGACTTCCTTGTATGTGAACCATGACTCGACTCTGGAGCCTCTTGCCGTTCACAGGAGTTCCTGCTCCTGGGAAGGAGATTGTTGAGGGACCATGCTCTCACCCCATCACAGCCTTCTCCTGCAGTCTGTCATCAGATAGCTCTTGGGATAACTGGTACACCCCTGCCTTTGCTTCCCCTAAGAGGCCCACCCCTTGCCCTGCCCTGGGTCCTGCTGAGCAGGGAGGTGGGGAGCCACCACCAGAGGCAGTGAGGATACCTGCACACCAGCTCCGTCCTGCAGGAGGCCAGAGCTTACAGCTCTCAGCCCTTTGCGTTCTCCGGATACCTGGGGGAAGGGTGCCTTCTGCCATTGACCCAACTCCATCCTGCTCCAGAATGTGGGCCCAAGGGCTCCGCTGCACTGGACAGAGAGAACCTGGGGATCAACGGTTACCCTGAATCTCTCACTGAGAACCAGCTTCCCATTGGAGGGAATCCTGTGGTCCAATTTCTGGAAAGCTCCTTGAAGGTATTTAAACATAACTTTTCAGTCACCCTGTTAGATGTCGGCTTATGGAGTGATTTATTTTTTAAAAAATGAAGTAAATGGACTATGTTTTGCATAGAGTTTCTGTACTATGTGCTGAAGTATATGAATCCATCAGGATGGGGTCATCTGAAGTTTAGGTTCACTTTACATACTTTAGTAATCTTTTAAAAAGTATTTATAAGCTCAAACTACGAGGATAGCACCTGCTATCCCAAACAGTTTTATCAAGTAATCCCAGTTTTTCTCCGAATCATTAAACAACCTAAATAGAAGGGAGAGTGAGTCTCTTGAAGTGTAGTGGTCTGATATGCGTCAGGTGGGGACTTCTACCCGATTCAGCAAAGGAAATAATTCTTTATTTTCATATTGCATGCCTCTGTGATATAAATTATTTAAACTGCAGGGCCTAGCCAAACTAGTGTTATAGATTAGATAGTGATATGATGATATACAGCAAATTAAAGACACACAGTGAAGACAGACAATTACCCTGGCAGAGCAAAGTCAGAAAAAGTGGGTGAAGCTGGAGGGAGGCTGTGTGAACTCTACAGTATTCAGAAAACGCCCCCTTTTAATTTCATCATCTGCATCTCTGGGTTCTGGAAAAACCAGAACGTCTTTATCTTCAGGACGGCCAGTCTTCTGTTTATAATAATGATAAAATTTTTTTAAAAGTTGGGCAGCTCCTTGATTATGAGCCTGCTCTTATTTTTTTTCTCCTCCTTTTTCTTTTCTTCTTTAAATAATTGAACTGTTTCAGGAAACATTGTTAAAATCTTAAGGTTAAAGCATTCTTTCATTTATTTTTTTTTGTCTGAAGATTACTCTGCACCCTAGACAAAGGAAATATTTAAACTGTTAAATTTGAACAAAGATACAGTCTGCATATGACTTCTCTGAAGCCCTATAAAAATTCTTTAAAATTGCCTATTCACTCAAATTTACTGAGTGTAGCAAAAATGTCAAAGGCATAAAGTCAGAGAAGATTGAATAAAATAATGCAGAAAGACAGATTAGTCATGCATAGACCCACACAGCCTTTCAGAGCACACAATACCACTCTTTATTACCGCTCTATCTTTACAAAGACTACGTTCAATACATAGAAGATGATACATGGCCAGCCATGTCATCTGCCTGTGATTCCAGGACTCATTTATCTGGGCCCTTTTCACAATGACATTGATGAGAGATCTCAGTGTTTTCAGAGCATTGTTTTATTTATCATATATAATGGCTGGGGAAAAAATAGGAATTATGTCACTGATAGCATAAAAGAGTTGCACATAGAAGATTCTGTGACAAAGTTTGGTAAAACCTAGAACAAGGAGGCTCATGTAAATGCTTTTTCCTCTGCTTTCCCCCTGCTGCGCCCTCTCCCCCCATTCAAATCCCCCAAAGATCTGCCTGCCGAAAACTGTTGAAAAATATTGAGAACATGTTTTGTTCAGCCAAATGTCGGACACCCCGATCCTTGTAAAAACTCTTTGGCGATTTTGGCTTAAATCGAGAGCACATTCTAATTACTTGAGAGTTGCTGGCCGTTATTTATGCATTTGCAAAGGGAAAGGAGACTATTTGTCAGTCACAGTTTTGTATCTTGCAAATTTAATAAAGAGCAGCCCTTAAGATAGAATTTCTTAGGCTGCCACAATTGACAAAAGCCAGCTAATGTGGAAATGTCAACGGCAAACCTCATCAGCAAGCTGCACTGCTGTGCAATCAAGACAGCGCCCCAGCTCCACGTAAACAAATGTATAGAGTGTGCATTTTGAGAGGGGGCAGCTAAGGATCTGGGGATCTCACTGCTAAGGGCACAAATGGTCCAAGCATGTAATGGGAGTATGTTAAGAATTTCTCAGGAAAAAAATAATCGTTTCCTTCAACAACATCTAAATTGTAAGGGAACAGTGCTGTACACATTTCTTAGAACACGTCTCTGGGAGAGGGGACCAAGCTGGTGACTGACAATTGCCTCCATGAAAGGTTATCTTGCATGTGTTATTTGGGGTGTCTCATTTCATGCTCACGGGGGAATTTCTCTTTCTTTCTGTTTCTTTGGTGTTGTCAGAACATGAAAGGGCCTTTTAGAGGTGTTTTTTGTGTTCTGCAACCATGGACCGACTTCTCCACTGAACATTGAAAACTATTTGGATGTTCATCTGTAGCACATTCCCTTGAAGCTATATACACAGGGCCCAGAGGACAGGTGTTGGCCCTGGGGACCAGGAGCTCACTCTCACCCCCCAGCTCTGACCCTTCCTAGCTGACCAACACTAGTCCAAGTTATTCTACATTTCTGAGCCATTTTTTTTTCTTTAAATGTTTTACTTGTTCTTTTTAGTTATACGTGACAGCAGCATGCATTTTGGCAAGTTGACAACCAAGATTATCACAAGTATTTTCTGTTAGTGAACTTTCCATATGATAACAAAATACCTGAGATAGTCAACTTAAAAAGATAAAACGTTTACTTTGGTTCAGTTTTAAAGGTTCTAGTCCATGTTTGCTTGACAATGTTGCTTTGGGCCTATGGCAACACTGTACTCACGGCAGGAATGCAGGGCAAGAGGAGGCCTGCTTACCTCATGGCTGCCGGAAAGTAAGAAAGGAGGAGGAGAGGAGAGTTCCTCCGTCCCCTTCAGGGGCACATCCCCAGTGACCTAACCCCTGAGCCAGGATAGGTCCATGTGGAAAGCTGGGTGGCCTAAAGGAACACTGTAGATGGAAGTGCTTAAAAGGAAGAGGGTGGAGGATGGTGACAGTTTTCTGTAGGGTGTAGGAACACATTTCCTTGTTCGTTCTTTTATTTATTTATTTATTTATTTTCAGTATGAGGGATTGAACTCAAGGGCACTTAACCACTGAGTCACATCCCCAGCCCTTTTTATTTTTTATTTAGAGACAGGATCTAAAATTGCTGAGGCTAAGGATTCAAAATAGTTTTTGATTATCTTCTGTATTTCTGAAGTGTCTGTTGTGATATTGCCTTTTTCATCCCGTATGCTAGTAATTTGAGTTCTCTCTCTTCTTCTCTTCGCTAGCATGGCTAAGGGTCTGTCGATTTTGTTTATTTTTTCAAAGAACCAACTTTTAGTTTTGTCAATTTTTTCAATTGTTTCTTTTGTTTCGATTTCATTAATTTCAGCTCTGATTTTAATTACTTCTTGCCTTCTACTTCTTTTGCTGTTGTTTTGCTCTTCTTTTTCAAGGATTTTGAGATGAAGTATGAGATCATTTATTTGTTGGTTTTTTCTTTTTTTAAGGAATGAACTCCAAGCAATGAATTTTCCTCTTAGAACTGCTTTCAATGTATCCCATAGATTCCGATATGTTGTGTCTGTGTTTTCATTTATCTCTAAGAATTTTTTAATTTCCTCCTTGATGTCTTCTATAACCCATTGATCATTCAGTAACCTATTGTTCATTCTCCAAGTGATGTATGCTTTTTCCTTCCTTCTTTTATCGTTGATTTTCAGTTTCATTCCATTATGATCAGATAAGATGCATGGTATTATCTCTACTCCTTTATATTGTCTAAGAGTTGCCCTGTGACATAATATATGATCTATTTTTGAGAAGGATCCATGTGCTGCTGAGAAAAAAGTGTAACTGCTTGATGTTGGGTGGTATATTCTATATATGTCAATTAAGTCTAGGTTATTAATTGTGTTATTGAGTTCTATAGTTTCCTTATTCAACTTTTGTTTGGAAGATAGTGAAGGCATAGATAAATTTCTTAAGTCATATGATCTGCCCAGATTGAGTCAGGAGGATATAGACAACCTAAACAGACCAATATCAATTGAGGAAATAGAAGAAACCATAAAAAGACTACCAACTAAGAAAAGCCCAGGTCCAGATGGGTATACAGCAGAGTTTTACAAAACCTTTAAAGAAGAACTAATACCAATACTTTTCAAGCTACTTCAGGAAATAGAAAAAGAGGGAGAACTTCCAAATTCATTCTATGAGGCCAACATCACCCTGATACCTAAACCAGACAAAGACACTTCAAAGAAAGAAAACTACAGACCAATATCTCTAATGAACCTAGATGCAAAAATCCTCAATAAAATTCTGGCGAATCGGATACAAAAACATATCAAAAAAATTGTGCACCATGATCAAGTAGGATTCATCCCTGGGATGCAAGGCTGGTTCAATATACGGAAATCAATAAATGTTATTCACCACATCAATAGACTTAAAAATAAGAACCATATGATCATCTCGATAGATGCGGAAAAAGCATTCGACAAAGTACAGCATCCCTTTATGTTCAAAACTCTAGAAAAACTAGGGATAACAGGAACATACCTCAATATTGTAAAAGCAATCTATGCTAAGCCTCAGGCTAGAATCATTCTGAATGGAGAAAAACTGAAGGCATTCCCTCTAAAATCTGGAACAAGACAGGGATGCCCTCTCTCTCCACTTCTGTTCAACATAGTTCTCAAAACACTGGCCAGAGCAATTAGACAGATGAAAGAAATTAAAGGCATAAAAATAGGAAAAGAAGAACTTAAATTATCACTATTTGCAGATGATATGATTCTATACCTAGCAGACCCAAAAGGCTCTACAAAGAAACTATTAGAGCTAATAAATGAATTCAGCAAAGTGGCAGGATATAAAATCAACACGCATAAATCAAAGGCATTCCTGTATATCAGCGACAAATCCTCTGAAATGGAAATGAGGACAACCACTCCATTCACAATATCTTCAAAAAAAATAAAATACTTGGGAATCAACCTAACAAAAGAGGTGAAAGACTTATACAATGAAAACTACAGAACCCTAAAGAGAGAAATAGAAGAAGATCTTAGAAGATGGAAAAATATACCCTGTTCATGGATAGGCAGAACTAACATCATCAAAATGGCAATATTACCAAAAGTTCTCTATAGGTTTAATGCAATGCCAATCAAAATCCCAACGGCATTTCCTGTAGAAATAGAGAAAGCAATCATGAAATTCATATGGAAAAATAAAAGACCCAGAATAGCAAAAACAATGCTAAGCAGGAAGTGTGAATCAGGCGGTATAGCGATACCAGACTTCAAACTATACTACAGAGCAATAGTAACAAAAACAGCATGGTACTGGTACCAAAACAGGCGGGTGGACCAATGGTACAGAATAGAGGACACAGAAACCAATCCACAAAACTACAACTATCTTATATTTGATAAAGGGGCTAAAAGCATGCAATGGAGGAAGGATAGCATCTTCAACAAATGGTGCTGGGAAAACTGGAAATCCATATGCAACAAAATGAAACTGAATCCCTTTCTCTCGCCATGCACAAAAGTGAATTCAAAATGGATCAAGGAGCTTGATATCAAATTAGAGACACGACGTCTGATAGAAGAAAAAGTTGGCTACGATCTACATTCGGTGGGGTCAGGCTCCAAATTCCTCAATAGGACACCCATAGCACAAAAGTTAATAACTAGAATCAACAAATGGGACTTACTCAAACTAAAAAGTTTTTTCTCAGCAAAAGAAACAATAAGGTAAATAGGGAGCCTACACCCTGGGAACAAATCTTTACTCCTCACACTTCAGATAGAGCCCTAATATCCAGAGTATACAAAGAACTCAAAAAATTAGACAATAAGAGAACAAACAACCCAATCAACAAATGGGCCAAGGACCTGAACAGACACTTCTCAGAGGAGGACATACAGTCAATCAACAAGTACATGAAAAAATGCTCACCATCTCTAGCTGTCAGAGAAATGCAAATCAAAACCACCCTAAGATACCATCTCACTCCAGTAAGATTGGCAGCCATTATGAAGTCAAACAACAACAAGTGCTGGCGAGGATGTGGGGAAAAGGGTACACTTGTACATTGCTGGTGGGACTGAAAATTGGTGCAGCCAATTTGGAAAGCAGTATGGAGATTTCTTGGAAAGCTGGGAATGGAGCCACCATTTGACCCAGCTATTCCCCTTCTTGGTCTAGTCCCTAAAGACCTAAAAAGAGCATGCTACAGGGACACTGCTACATCAATGTTCATAGCAGCACAATTCACAATAGCAAGACTGTGGAACCAACCTAGATGCCCTTCAATAGACGAATGGATAAAAAAATGTGGCATTTATACACAATGGAGTATTACTCTGCATTAAAAAATGACAAAATCATAGAATTTGCAGGGAAATGGATGGCATTAGAGCAGATTATGCTAAGTGAAGCTAGCCAATCCCTAAAAAACAAATGCCAAATATCTTCTTTGATATAAGGAGAGTAACTAAGATCAGAGTAGGGATGAAGAGCAGAAGAAGATTAACATTTAACAGGGATGAGAGGTGGGAGGGAAAGGGAGAGAGAAGGGAAATTGCATGGAAATGGAAGGAGACCCTCAGGGTTATACAGTGGAGGGGGTAGAGAGAGAGGAGGGGAGGGGAGGGGAGAGGAGGGGAGGGGGGATGGTGGAGGATGGGAAAGGCAGCGGAGCACAACAGACACTAGCATGGCAATATGTAAATCAATGGATGTGTAACTGATGTGATTCTGCAATCTGTGTATGGGGTAAAGGTGGGAGTTCATAACCCACTTGAATCAAAGTGTGGAATATGATATGTCAAGAAATTTGTAATGTTTTGAACAACCAACAATAAAAAATTAAAAAATAAAATAAAATAATAAAATAAAATTGCTGAGGCTGGTTTTGAATTCACGATCCTCCTGCCTCAGCCTCCTGAGCCGCTGGGATTACAGGCGTGTGCCACCCTACCCAGCCATTTCCTTTAAAGGACATTTGCTTTGGTCCCAGGTCATGGTTGGGTGATCTTGCCTTTTTCTCCCCTGTCCCTATCTTGATGGGCTGAAGACACAGAGGACCTTCAGGTGAAGGGAGGGCTCAGAGCAGGGGAAGCTTTCGCAGGCGCCTTCGCATTCGTGTTCCAGGTGGAGCCAGAGGGGAGCCATGGTTGCCCTGTAGAATGGTCGGATTCGGTGGAGGGAGAGGCTCAGAATTGGAGCTGTGCCCCTGGCTTCCCCAGTGCTACTCCTGGGCGCCTCTGTCCCATTTCTGACCCTCGGAAGCCTGAGCAGCTGCCCATCTCCCCCTCTTCCCCTCTTCCCTTCCTTATGTTTCCCATCCTGCTCACCTTCCTGCTTTCTCCTGTTCTGCCTTCTTCTCTTTCTCCTCCTCTTCCTCTTTTTTCTTTTTCCTTTTCTACTCTCTCCTTCACCCACTGCCTAAGGAAACCTGGTGACGGCCCCTCAGTCCTCGCCGGGGGCTGCCCACAGCATCCCCGGGAATGCCAAGCCACATTGTCCACCTTTCCTCCTGCAGACCTGCTCTGATGGCTGTAATCAGGTCCTGGGGAAACGGGACTCAGTTTTGGAGAGGGTGTGAGCCACTTGCCTCCTGCCACCCGAGCACGCACGGGACCTCCGCCCTCTTGGTGCTGCCGAAAGTCTGTCCACCAGAGGGGCCGGGAAGAGGCCCGAGCCCGCCTCGGTGGCTTTCCTGCCCTGGGAGGCGGTGGATCGCTGCTTCTGCGGGTTTGGATTTCTAACAGTCTGTTTGAGGGAGACAGATTTCATTTATTCAAAAGTCTGTATTGAGTTCCTATCATGTGATTGACGCTGGTAGACAGGTCTCATCACTAAATTCATGGAACTTGGAGTCTAGTGAGGAAAACAACCTAAATACCAAATGAACCTGCAGAAACAAGGGGGGCGGGGTCAAGAGAGACCTCGGAGGAGGCAACGGTCACCCAGACCCAAGGGTAAACAGACAAGCTGCACAGAGCACCTGGGCAGAGGAGCCGGCCAGTGCCAAGGCCCGGACTGAGCTCCTGGGAGTGTCCCTGAGATCAGACTGTAGGGCACAGGGCAGAGAGAGGCCTGCAGGGGGATGGAACGTCACCAGGGCCTTGCTGGCCTGGGAAGGGCTTCTTCTCTGGAACAGGAAGCCCCTGAAGGGTTCCAAACGGGACTAGACTGGACCTGACTCTGAGTTAAAGAAGACCACTAGGTCCACTCCCTTTGGAACGGGCCGTGGGAGGCCGAGCATGGAAGCAGGTGGATGAATAGAAGGTTGTTACAACCCTCAGGAGAGGGTGGTGAGGACGATGGAGATAAAGGGGCAAATTTTAAGTATATTTTTGACTCAGAACTGACAGGACTCACGGGTGGACTCACAGGGGAACAGAAGTAACGAGGATCATCCCTTGTTTTCTGGCTGGGCAGCTGGGTGACCTGAGGGCTGTTCAGATGGAGAAGCCTGGATAGAGGTGTCACCGAGGAACTCAGTGACACTGGGGGACCAGGAAAGAGTGGATCAGTAACACAGACCTATAATGCCAGTGACTTGGGAGGCTGAGGCAGGAGGATCGCAGGTTTGAGCCCAGCCTGGGCGATTTAGTAAGACCCTGTCTCAGAATAAAATAAAAAGGGCTGGTGATGTAGCTCATAACTAGTGGCTGGAAATAATGGAGGTCAACCCACTGAGGCCACCAGAGATGGAGCAACCTGCGGGACCCAGTCAAACCAATTCTAGATTCCAGACCCCTGACTCCTTAGTCCTTTGGAAAAAAAACTTGCTAGCATGCATGAGGCCTGGGTTCCATCCCCAGCACCATAAACAAATAATGTTGTAAAGATTGAATCAGTGAGGTAAAGATGATGTCCATAATCTGTTAGTTGCATCATTACTTATGATAGTGAAAAATTGGGGGATAGTCCAAGGGTCTGGCAGTAGGGAACTGGTTAAAAATAAATCATAAAAATATATGATCATTAAGAAGCTTTTTAAAAAATATTTTTATTAGTTATTGATGGACCTTTATTTATTTGTTTATACGTGGCGTTGAGAATCAAACCCAGTGTCTCACACATGCTAGGCAAGCGCTCTACCACTGAGCTACAACTCCAGCCCCTATTAAGAAGGTTTTTAAAGACCTAAAATAACATTGGCTAATGCTTATGATGTATTCAATGTGATGTGAAAATAGAATGTGCATATCCTGTTATAAAAAAATTCTAAATGCAAATATATATAATTGTATTAGTAGGTATTAGCTAGGGTTATCCAGAAAAACAGAACTGGTAGGGTGGAGGCACACACAGACACACGTGCGCACACACACACACACACATTTAGATAAAGATTTCAAGCAGTCAGCTTACTTGATGATGACAGTCCTAATCTGCAAAGCAGACCAGCAGGCTAGAGGCCCAGAGAAGAACTGATGTTTCAGTTCAAGTTCAAAGTCAGTTTGAAGGCAAAATTCCGTCTTCCCCAGGGAACCTGTCTTTTCTCTTGGTGCCTTCAACTGATTAGATGAGGCTCACCCCCAGTAACTACTCATCACATCTAACAAGTACCTTCAAAGCAACATGTGGACTTGAGTTTAACCAATCCTAGGTACCAAACCTTAGTCAAGTTATATGTTAAGTTAATCATCCCCATAACTGTGCTGAAGCCTGGTGGAGGGCCTGTTATTCTTGAGTCTACTTTGGAGAAAAGGGTCAGAAGGAAGAAAGGCTATGCTGGGTGGAGGGATTCTGGGGTATTTATCTATATTTTTCTCTATTGTCCCAGTTTCTGTAACAAACATTTTAACATGTAAAATATGAAAAGATAAAATATTAAAAAGTGTCCTCCTTGCCCAAGTGAGGAAGTTATTAGAAGAATATCTGAAAAGAAGTCTTGTTCATAGCAGCTGTTTTTCTCATACCCCAGCTGTGATAGTTTGCCCTTTATTATTTTAAATATACCTTTAATTCTATTTTAAATATACCTTTAAAAATGATAGGATAGCCTAATCATAGATGGAAGAAAAGACGAAGACAAAGCATAATTTCATCATGCTCTCAGAGTTGTAGATTTTCTGCTGCATTTCATTTTAATTTTCCCCCCAGTGTACATAGGTACAAAATGCCACCCTACTTCTTGAAACTTCTTTAATATTCCATCGCACGACAGTACCATGTGTTTATTTAGCCGGTCTTCCATGGTCGGGCATTAATGCTGGGAGAAACAACTCAGCCCTGACCAGCCTGTGCACAGCTCTGTGCACACATCTTGGGTTATTTTCCGTGGGAGGCATCCCTAGAAGTGGAATTGCCAGGTCAAGGCCCGTGTGCTTACGACAGGTTAGACCTGAGTACGTAGAGCAGATCTTTCATCCTCCTTAGTTCCTACACATTCATCCTTGCTCTGTGCATGGCCCTTATGTCACATTATAACTTAAATGGTTCTTTTTCTTTCATTCTTTCTTCTTTTCTTTTCTTTTGCAGGGGGTGTGAGGAGTCATACCAGGGGTTGAACTCAGGGCCACTCGACCACTGAGCCACATCCCCAGTCCTATTTTTGTATTTTATTTAGAGACAGGGTCTCACTGAGTTGCTTAGTGCCTCATTTTTTGCTGAGGCTGGCTTTGAACTCTTGATCCACCTGCCTCAGCCTCTCAAGTTGTTAAATGGGTCTTTCAATGAGTCCAATACCCAGAACAAACCTAAGAACTTAGTTAATAACCTACCCAACACCCTGTATCCCCAGCCCCCTTATTCAAGGGAACTGTCTTCTCAATTCTCTGCCCATCTTTTGTTCTCCTTTGGTTTATTTTATTATGTCCACATTGCATTCCGATAAGCATATATTTTTGTTTGGTTGTTTTTAACTTTAGAAGGGTGCCATCTTGTATATGATCATTTGTGGCTTACTTTAGCAATTAATCTTATATTGCTAAGATTCTTTTGTAGTATTGCATCTGGACATTGTTCACTGGTATGTAGTGTTCCCATATAGTGTTCCATTGGGTGAAAATACTAATTATCTGCTCTCCTGTGAATGGGCACTTGGGTTGTTTCTGGGATCCTGATATTACAAACTGATGTATGAACATCTTTGTGCCTTTCTTCTTTTATACATGCATAATTTGCCTCTGGGTTTTATATATCTACGAGTGGAATTGCTGAGAATAGTCAATTGTAGGACCTGATTCCAAGATGATTTTGTAAAGTGGTTGCTTCTCTAACCACATATAAAAGATCATGTAGATCCATATCCTCTCCAGCACCTGGTATTATTAGACTGTTAGTATATATTAATTAAGTAAGTATGAAACCATCTCTCATTATGTTGTTGATTGCATTTCCCTGATCACCAATAATATTGATCTTTTATTAGTTATAAACATATTGATTCTATTTATTTATTCTTCTGTGAAATGCATGTTCATGTCCCTTGCCTTTTCCCCATTGGGTTGCCTATGCTCTTATTATTGATATACAATTCAATGAACTATTCATAATTTTAGTGATACTCATTGAAAGTATCTAATGACTTGTCTTTTTACTTTAAAAATATCTTTGGATAAGTACAAAGTTCTTAATTTTAACATGGTTGATTGTATTAATATTTTTCTTTATAATTACTTATATCTTTTTAAGGGGATCTATTCCTGCCCCAAAGTCTAAATGATATTTAGATACATTTTCTACCAAGAAGTGTAAAGTCCCGTTTTTAATATTTAAGTCCTTAATCCAACTGGATTTGGTTTGTCAACATGATATGCAAAGAAGATACTTTTTTTTTCTTTTCTCAAATGGCTAATAAGTTTTCAGCTTTAATTATTCAATAGCGAGGGCATATTTTTTTTTGTCCTTTATTGTTGTGACACAATTTTTTTTTCATATACTGAATACTATATACCTTAGAGTGAAATTTTATTTCTAGGCTTTCTATTTATCTGGTTGATTTCTTTCCCTCTGCCTTAATACCTCACTGTATTTTACTGAAGATTCACACTAAGTCCTGAGATATAACTGGGTGAGTCTTTCCTTGATACCCTTCATCTTGAGAAGAGTTCTGGCAATTCTTGCCTCCTTATTCTTCCATTTCTTTTAACAAATTTCTTGAAAATTCCCGTTGGGATTGTAAATGAAATAACGTTGAGTCAATGGACCCCTCTGCAGAGAATGAACATCTACACTATGTTCAACTTCCCTATCCATGAATATGGTATAGCTCTCCATTGAGTTTAGACTTCTTTGAGAGCTCTTGAAAAAGTTATATAATATTCCCTGTAAATCTTATGGACATATTTTTTTTATTAATTTCTTCCTTAGTACTTGATGGTCTTTATTCCTATGGGTCTTATTACTACATAGCTCTTCAAGCTACTTTTATTGATTCCCCTTCCTTCAGTGGAGTATCAGAATGAGACCATTGAGAGTGGGAATGAGAGAATGTTTTGGTCATGGATAGTCTGGCCCATTGCTGCTGCTTGAACAAGCTAGTGAGGGAGCTCTGCTCTGGGCATATCCAGGAAGAGGCATCTTTTCTTCTCTGGGAATGATTCCAAGGTGTCCTGGGTGATCCAAGGAGGAACTGGCTAAGGAGGAGGCAGCCAGCCAGAAGATGCACTGTAGGGAGGAGAAGGGGGCTCCAGAGACCCATGCTAGAGTCTTGGCTACCAGCCAAGAGACTTCCAGAAAGAATGTGATTTTTCTATTCTGTATAATCAAGGGTGCTCCAAAGTGAGGTTCACAGGAGGAAAGATCTTCAAGGAGTTAGAACAACGTGAGGGATTTTCTTTTTATCTCCTTACCAGCTAAGAATGGCAAGTCACTCAAGTCATCAGAGTGTTTGTGCCAAGGGAGTAGTCACAGGGACAAAGCCAGACTGAAGTTCACCAGGGACCAGATGTTTCTGCCCTCTGGAGACACCTCAATGTGGAAAGATTCCTCCAGGGAGCATAAGTCAAAGCACAGAGACATGCCATGTCCGTGACTCTGAGAATCTAAAATGCCAGGCACTGTGTTCCCTTCTAGGGCAGATTGGAGGGGTGGGGGTTGCCGTGCTACAGGGAGGCATCTGAGATGTTGCATTAAAGGGACCTCAAGGATCTCCCAGATTCTTTCTAGAAACAGCCAGAAAACTACCTTGTCTCAATCCCAACCCATCCAACATCCATCTTTAACACTGCCTTGGCTTGGTAGGTTTCCTCTAGAACTCCTACAGTTGAGACTTGGGCCTGAAGTTTCCCTTGGATTCCACCCAACCCTCTCACAATGCTTGAAGGAGGTGGGCACTCCCTGTCTTACAATTTTTAAATTTAATTTTAGGTTGACACATAATGGCACACACTTGTGGGGTACATACAGTGTGATCGTTTGGTAAATATATACAATGTGTAATGATCAAATCAGGATAATTAGCATAGCCATCTCCTTAAACATTTATGATTTGGGGTGGGGACACCTTGAACACCTCTCTACTAGTTCCTAATAGCATATTTAACAAGTTATAAGCCACAACCACCCTACTGTTGTAGGATGCTAGAACTTATTCCTGCATCCAACTGTCTTTCAGTACCATTATTGGAACTTCTGCCATCTCCCACATCCTTGTAACCTCTGGAGACCACCTTTCTACTCTCCACTTCTATGAAATTAACTTTTTTTGCTGCCACATGTGGTACTTGTCTTTCTATGCCTGACTTATTTCACTTGACATACCTCCAGTTCCATCCACATAGCCACAGATGACAGGATGTCATTCTTTTTGGTGGCTGAATAGTATTCTATTGTTCTTTGTCCCTCTGTCCATCAATGGACACATTGATTCTATCTCTTGGCTGTTGTGAATAGAGCTGCAGTAAACATGGGTGTGCAGGTATCTCTTTGATACACCAATTGCATTTCCTCTGGAGACATACCCAGTAGGAGGACAGCTGCTTCATCCAGTAGATTTATTTTCTGTTTTGTTGAGGGACCTCCATACTGTTCTCCACAAGGGTGATACTATTTTACATTCCCAATTACGGTTGTCTCAGGACTTCAAAAGCAGTGTGGAAACAGTCTTCCCCGAGTTCCCTGGGATTCCCTGGATGCCCTTCCCTACAGTCAAGGACTTCAGACTGTCCCGAGGCCTGTGTGTGAGCGGCTTTCCCACCGGGCAGCCAGCAAACCTCCATCCTCACCTGATTTGTGGTCCCCCCGAAAGGAGCCTGCATGTGGCCGATAAGTCATAATCCAGAGAGGTGATGACAGTCGTCTCCATGCCCACTGATTAATGAAAACAGGGCTAGTTGGACACAGAGTAGATGGTTATAAATGGTGCTGTCAGAGAAAAATAATTATTGTATTAATAAGGAAACGGTTCAAAACCAGGCTCTAAAAAAAGAGAGAACTGGCAACTTAGCATCTCCGTGGGTTTGGGAAGCGGACTCGATGGGATTGTGGTGAGGCTGGCAGGAGACACTGCCTCTGTCCCCACCCTCGGCCTCTCCAAGCAGGCAGCCCCTCCTGGCCCGGCGCACGTGCCCACGCTCACGAGTGGATGGGCGCCACGTCGCGTTCCACTTGACCCAGCTCTCCCGGGCTGCTGCGGATCGGCTGGGCTTGTTTGCAGGCATTTGGTACCACTTGCAGCAGGAGCAGGGAGAAACGAGCATATCTTATTGTACCTGAAACACTCTATGATATGTACTAAATATTATGACTACTCGGGGCCTTGCAATAATTGATTCACCCACACAGCCATTTAGTCTGCGAGCTGTTCGTTTTACAAATTCTACAATCTTTTAGAAATTCTTTCAGTGCGGAAGATTGCTGCCTGGCCTCAGATTCATTATGGTGATTGAATCCTCTTCAATAGAGAACGGTTTAAAGAGAGCACATGCCCGTGTGTCTCACTCAGAGTGAAGGCACATAGGTTAAAAGCTTGCCTGGGTGGCATAATTCACTGCCGCTATGCCAAACAATCACGTCTTATTGTGACCTTCATAAGATACAAAAAAGGCAACAGGATGGAGCTCGGCTTTTTTTTTTTTTTTAAACCCACTCACAGATTTAGCTTCCCAACATCTGAAGCTTGGAGAATTCCTAATTAAATAACCAATTAATAATGTAGAATAGAAAAAGCTATTTTTTTTCTGAAATGCAAAATCATAATTAATCAGAGTACAAAAAAGCTGCCTGTCTTTATATCAGAAAAATATAGACTAGGTATTTAAATATTCCACCACACCTGAACCCTGGCCATCCGTCATTGTTATGACTTAAAACATCTCAGACTAAATTAGGTTTTGTTTGTATAGAGCAGTGAAAGTCAGATGGCTTGAATGACAAAATTAGAACATGCTCAAATCACTGAGACAAAACCGCATAAAGAGAAAGATGTGCAGGAAAAGGGGCTGCTGGGGTGGAGCAGAAATCTTCCACTGATTTCTTTTTTTTTTTTTTTTAATGCGTTCTTTCCCATTTACTCAACCAATTGATGTAAGTATAAATTTCTGACCCCCAGGCAGACATTCCAGGAAAAAAAAAAAATGATCCCTGCCTCCTTGTTAATTGCCCAAAATAGCAAGCATGGCGCTGGAGAAGTTGCCCCCTCCTCCACTCCCCACCAGTTTCTCCGCCCCTGGCTTGCCCGGGTGCCATTTACCCAGGACCAGCACGCGGCCCGCCCACCGCTCATGCCCATGCCCACCAATTATTGTCCATGACGACAGGCAGCAGCCACTAGGGAATCTAAGGTTCTCCCCCAACCCCTGGCCCCCTGCACCACCTCTTGGCACATGTATAGTTTAAAAGAAAAGCATGTTTTCATAGTTTGTGCCACCTCCACAATTTATACTTTGCCCAAGAAATACCAAAAATGGGGAGTCAATTTTCCAAGGAAGAAATCATATAAAAGCACTTTTTGACTGAGTAGATCAGCGGATGGTCACCATCTTCCAGGAAGCATGGACTCTTGTAGGTGCGTGTTGATCTGGGCTTGTCCCCAGCATCCCTTCATGCAGGATCGTGTGCTGAGGGTGCTAAGTGGGTTGCCTCCTTGTTTTAGGAACATGGTAAGCATTTTGTTGCCTGCAAGCTTTTTTGTGCACTCCTGCTTTCTTCTGGAGTGTTTGAAATCCACCTGCTCTGCCAGAGGTGGTCCAATTGTCATCTCCTTGAAGATACCTTCCCGGTTTTCCAGGTGAAAAATGGTCATCACTCGCTCGTGGGTGCTTGTGTCACCGTACTGATTGCATTCTCCTTGTGTTTGTTAGTGTCAACTCTATCCATGATGTCACCTCCCACCAGACCCTTATATTCCTGGGGGCAGGACCTGATCTGAATGAAGCTGGTCCTCCTTGGGGGGGTAGGAAGGGTGGTTGGGAGGAGTGGCAGCCAGGTGACACAGGTGTTTAGAGGGGTCTTCCTCTCCACCCACAATGCCAGCACCCTCTATCCTACCCACGACCACAAATCTCCTTCAATGTATAATTTGCAGTTATCGTAGCCATAAATAATTTTTGGTGACAGTTTTACTGTGAGACTTTGTGTGGTGTGTTTTTATTGACAAAACCGCTATGAATCAACATACATGAACACAATAAAAAATGTGAAAAATATCTGCAGTACGGCGGAGGAAGGTTTTGTCAATAGGCCAGGGCATTGATCTCTGCTCTTCTTTGGGGTTATTTGTGGAGCTTCTGCGTGTAGGCTTCAGAACTGCAATGCTCGGGAGGTGTGGTTCAGGGAGTACCCCCTGCCGTGATCCCTGGCACCCCCTCCTTGAGGAGGGCTGAGTGATGGGGACCTGTGGCCTTGGAGGGGAGGGGCAAAAGGAAGAAGCCAGAGACTCTCCTTCTGCTTTCTTCCTGAGTCACTCAGCCAATCAGCCAGCCCTGTTGACTGATGCTTCAAGTACTGCGTCCTGGGGACACAGGGAGTCAGACCCTGCAGTGCCCGAGGTGCCTCCCATCTGGTGGCAGGGACAGACCTATAGATGGAGGTCATTCCTGGTGAGTGCTGGCACAGGCCTGTGTGAATCATGGCCCGGATTGCTCATCGATTCCCTCACCCCCTTGGCTGGTGGTAACCATGGACCAAGTGCCAGACTGGGGCTGTGTCCTGGGAATTACCCTGGGCCCTGCTTTCAAAGTGTCCCTGGTTAAGTGGGGATGAAGGGCAGGTGACGGCAATCACACAATAGCCCAGAGGAGCACACTGCTCCCCAGAATGGTGAGGGGCCTAAGGGGCCCCCACGGAACGTTCTGAGAATGGGGGGTGGGATTCAACCCAGCTGCGGGAGCCAGGGTGTCGTGCAGGAGAGCTGCGGGTGGAGAGGGAGGGCGGGAGGAGGAGGCCAGCGGAGTGGAGCCCAGAGCGCTGCTGGCAGGCAGAGGAGTCTGGGAAGGAGCCCAGTGCATTCGAGGATTGGAAAGAAGGCCTGGTGGCCAGAGCGGGACAGGAAGGGGTGAGTGGCAGGGAGGAGCCTGGGTGAGCGAGTAACAGGGATGACTTCCAGAGGAGAGCCCTGGTGAGGGTGGGGTGGGGCTGCGGGGTCCTGAGGACACTCCAGACAGCGGAGCCAAGTGGCCTGATGCTTGGTTCCCCCTCACCCTGCCCAGCTGCCTCCTGCAGTGACCATGGACTTTATCCACTCCAGAATCCCTTCAGACCCTCAGTTGCCCTACCATCCCCATCTGGAGCCTGCAGGTGGCTCCCAGGTCCTCTTAGGCCTATTGGTGGGTGAACTGGTCAGGACTGGTTTTATGGGCTCTGACCTCGGCACCTTTCAGAGCACAGGGGTCGGAGGAGCTTCCCAGCCTCCATGCTGCCTCTGCCCTGTTTCTCTGCCCAGCAGGCAGGGAGCCCTGGGGTCCTTGGCCTGGTCTCCTCTGTCACTCTGTCCCCGCACCAGGACTGCCTCCTTTTCTGCTGCCCTCATCGGAATCCTGTCCCTCGTAGAGGCCAACAGTACCAACCTCCTCCAGGCAGCCTTCTCGGATTGGGCTGCCCCAGGAGGGCTAGCTTCCCTCTGGGCTCAGGTTTCCCAGTAAGATTCTTGGCTGTGGGATCCCAGGTTTGGTTCAGCTCCTTAGAGGGAAAGGATTTAGACTGAGGAGTCGCCAGAGGCCTTCAGCACCAGGCTGGTGATGCCAAGACCCTAGGGAGGGGAGAGGGCCCATGCTGCAGGTGTGGATACCCAGCCTGCTTGAGGCTCTCTCTCTCTCTCTCTCTCTCTCTCTCTCTCTCTGACTGGACTTGCCAGACTATAGTCTGAGAGCTGCCCATTCCTGTCCCCTGCTGAGCTAGAGAGATGGAGCTGACCAGGCCTGGAAGTCTGAGTGAGGGGCCAGCTGAAGGCCAGCTGGAGTTCCCTCAGACCTGGGTCCCTTTCAAGTGCCCCAGGCCTCTGCCAGGTTGAATCCCCCCCACCCGCCCCTGCTGTCCTTTGCACAGCTGGGTTCATTTTTGCTTAGTGGTCTGTGTCCCTCCCACCAGACCTTAGCTCCTGGGATTGGATGATGGAGTCAAGAGGGAGGAGACTTGAAGGGGCTTGCATTTGTACTGCAAAGAAGGATGGTGGGGATGTAGGTGGCTCTGTCCCTCCAGACTACCTTGATGTCGGACCCCAGCCCTGTCTGTCCAGCCCAGTACTGTCTCCAGCACCTAGAGCTGCCGTGGCCCAGAAAGAGCCTCCAAAAGCACCTGAGAAGCTCACATCAGAGGACGAGGCTCTCAGCCCACGGGGGGTGACCACCTGTTTCACTGATGAGGGCAAGGCCCACCCTGCTGAGCACCCTTCCCCAGCAGCTCTCCAACCCTGGCCCTTTGGTCAAGGTCTGTGACATCTGGAGCTGGCCAGGAAGCAGGATTTCCCTTTACCACAGCCACTATGGCTGCCTGGCCCCAGGCCCTCCACCCCGTGGCACCTGCCCAGGGCTGCCACTGTGTTCTCAGCAAGCCCTTCTGACGTCAGTGGAGGGGACACTGCCTCCTCCACCACACGTTGTTCACAAAGTGTAGGCAAAAGGCAGGCATCCAACTGCTGCGGGTGAGGAAGAGAAATAATTTGGTTTCTAAATTAGGACTCAAAACCGGTGGCCAGAGCCGGGAAGGAAAGTCTGTCGGCTGAGGGTGGTTGCCGCTGCAAGTGGGGGAGATGGACCGGGCCCCCCAGGAGCACTTGGGGGGCTCCCCTCCGCTCTGGCCCAGGGTGCCAAGAGCCCTGAAAACAAGCCATCTGAAAATTAGGATTCTGTGTCGGCCTGTCAATCCCCAGAAGCACACAGCCTTTCATTAAAATCCGCCTGACATTTCTGTTATGCTCAGAAATCCCGGGGATATGCCAAGCGCCTGCTATTTGCCATCACATCCGCCTGGGAAGCAGAGGGGCCGCCAAGACCATTGTGCTCAAATGCCCCCCAGGAGGCAGGATGGCAGACTGTGCAGGGCCCTGGCAGGAGGGCAGAGGACTGGGCTGTCCCCCAGGACTAGGGGCTGCCAGAGAGCATGACCTGGGGACCCGGGGCTTTGGGTTCATGCTCTCCAGGGGCAAATAAGCTGTTCCTCTGCTCACATTCCAAGAGGACTCTGAATGCTAGGGAGTGCCTGCAAAATCAATCTGGGGCTATGGTGTCCAACAAGCCTGCATGGAAGCCTTCTGTGCCAGTGTGGTGTAGGCCCCAGACCACCTATGCCTGGCCTCTGGCCTCTTCTTCATGTCACTTGGGGAAGGTGGATGTGGATTTGGGAAATGGGTGATGGAGGCGGCCCAGGTGCTGAGGGAGGAGGCAGGCAGGCTCTGTTGGATCAGGAGCTTTGTGGATATTGGGCATTGACCCGGGTGTCTCAGAGGGAGGACCTGTCATTTGGCCAACGTGCCAGGAGTAAATGTGCCTGAAAGGTCACAGAGATCACAGAATGTGTGATATGGAAATGCACCCTCCCCCAAGAAGGACGGGGCAAACCTCGAGAAGGGAGGGAAGGACCACACTGCAGAGTGAGGTGACATGACCACCTCTCAGCTCTGCAGCCATGTGCTGTGTGGTTGGGCTCAGACCTTCACCTGAGCCCAGGTGTAGCCATGTGGCTGATGTGCAGACCCAGACAGAAGCCCAGAGACCTGGAGCTTGGGGTTGGAGAACAGTGAGCTGGCCCCACAACGGTGATGTGGGCGCTGCCCATGGCTAGAGCTGCTGTGCAGCCAGGGCAGCAGGCCCTGCATGTCCTCCCAGCACAGGGCGAGCCATGAGGCAGTCCTTTGCCATGTCCACTTCGGAAGACACTCATGATGCTGCCTGATGCTCTTGATGTGAAGGCAAAATCCCCACTGCCTGCCACACAGCAGCTCAGGGACCTCAGGGGCTTAATAAGGTTAGCTTGGTGGGCCCAAGTCACCACCCAGCCCCCTGCAGGGCTCTGGGAAAAGAGGCACCCCTGGGTGACCCCTTTCCTACCTGCTCCTACTTATGGTCCCCCCCAGGAGCTTCTGGTCATAACATAAGATCAGGACCTGTGTGCAGGGCAGGGGTTCAGAATATCACCAGGTCTAGGTCACATAGGCAATGGGGCCAGGGTCTGGGGACAGGGAGAAAGGGTCCTGGAGACTGTTCCTCATCACCAGGAACCTCACACTGCCAGAGTCAGTTCCTGGAAGGAGAATTTTAAACCTGCATTCAGAGGCTTCCTGGCTCAGGGCACAGGGAGCAGTGGCCCTGATGCTGGCCTCACTGTAGGAAGGAGAACGGGAGAAGCCCAGAAAGGCATCCAGGAGGGGAGAAGCACAGGATGGTAATGGCCCCAGCATGGTGGGTGGTGAATAGGACGTGGAAGCGTGTTGGAGGCAGTGACAATGACCCAGCCAGCTCCAGCAGAGGGATGCTGGAGAACAGCAGGGGAGGACCAGCCCACACGGGAGGCCAGGAGAGCTGCCAACTTCACTCTGTAGCTCAGAGCAGGGGGATGAAAAGATAAAGCAAGGCTCAAGAGGAGGGTTATGGCGGGGTCCACTGACTTTGCCATCCGTCCATCTTATTTATCCACCCACCACATCCATCCATCCATCCGTCCGTCCGTCCCAAAGTTCACTTACTGGATGTGGTCTTCTGAGTGGTTAGTAAATGGGTGCTGGTAGCAAAGGGACAGCAGACTTTGGCCTCTGATAGTGGTTTTCACTTTTTTGTTTCAGCACTTCAGCCAAGAGAATGGGCACCTGCTGAGCCAACAGTTGCCCTGTGTAGCAGGCAAACCCCTCCATCTCACCACCTGCCACTCACACCTCAACTGGCTGATGAGATGGGGTCTATTGAAATCACTCTCCAAAACCAAACCAGGATGGGTGGGCAGGGCACTGGGCTCAGATTCTTGGTCCGTCCACCCTCTCCAGCCCCACAGCATTCAACGAGATCTCATGGCAGTGCCCATGTGAGTAGAAGCCCTAATACTGTGAACAACTTGAGGACTGAGAATCAGTTCGCTCCTTCCTTCTTGTGATGGACATTTGTTAGGTACTTCCCCTGGGCTGGACCCTGGGAATATGGTGATGGGCAAGTAAGACTCAACCTTTCTCCCTGGGAATTTGTAATTCGGAGGGGGAGTATTATGGTTTGGATATGAAGTATCTCCCAGAATTTCATGTAGGAGACAATGCAAGAAAGTTTACAGGTGAAATGATTTCGTACGAAAACCTAGACCTAATCATTAATCCTTTGATAAGGATTAACTGGGTGGTAACTATGGGCAGGTAAGGTGTGGCTGGAGGAGGAGGGTCATTGTGAAGGCATGCCTTTGAGATATATAATTTGTCCCTGGTCTTTAGTGTCTCTCTCTCTCTCTCTCTCTCTCTCTCTGCTTCCTGGTGCCACGTCTTGAATTGCTTTCCTCCCCATACTCTTCCACCATGATGTTCTGCCTTATCTCCAGCCATGAGGAATGGAGTCGGCCATCAATGGACTGAGACCTCTGAAACTGTGAGCCCCAAATCAACTTTTCCTCCTCTAAAATCGTTCTTGTCAAGTCTTTTTGGTCACTGTGGCAAAAAAAAAAAAAAAAAAAAAAAACCTGATTAAAACAGAGATAAGCAAGGTTACAGTTTGGATTTTGAATGTCTCCCAAAAGCTCATGTGTTGAAGGCTTGGCTTTCAGCTGATGGCACTACTAGGAGGTGGTAAAACCTTTAGAAGGTGGGGCCCTTTGGAAGGGAGTTAGGTCATTAGGGTGAGCTCTGGGGGCAGCAGGGGGATATGGGAACCTCAGCCTCTTCCTTTCTCTCGCTCTGTGTTTCCAGGGCACCGTGAGGTTGACAATTTCCTTCACCATACACACCCACCATGATGTTCTGTCTCACCCCAGGTCCAAAGGCAACAGGGCCAGAAGACCAAGGACTGAAACCTCTGAAACTGTGAGCCAAAATAAACCTTTCTTCCTTTTAAGTTGTTTATTGGAATCATTTTGTTACAGTGACAGAGAGCTGACTAACACAAACAGCAGTCAACAGCCACCCAAGTCCCAGGTCTAGATCTGCCTGTCCTAGGCTCACTCAGAGAAGGAATGAATGAAACAATGATCCCCTGGAGGATAAGGGAGATCAGGCTGCCTCTTCCATCCTCTGGTGTTATGACCTCCCACCCTGTTCATATACCAGGCCAGTTGGAGCCTGGGCCTGGAGCCCCAGTCTCCACAGCCTGCTCTTTGTGGGCCACAGAAAGCGCCGTCCAGGCCCTGGCTGAGCCATGTCAGGGAGGGCTCCACACACAGGGTCTCCCTCCTATCCCACCGTCCCCAAGGCCTGCTGACTGCTCCTGCTTTGTTGGCACAGAGGACCGGCTGGGGCTGCCCGGGACGAGGCCAGGACCCACTGCAGCCCACATGGGGCATTCTGTAAGAGCCGTCTTGGGAGGGAACCTCAGCCTCTCCTTTGGTAACCTCAGCCTTGCTCTCTACCTTTTCTAGCACATGCAGGTGCTTTGCATTGAGCACACTTGTGTGGCCTTGGCCCGTGGGTCTTTCCTGAGCCATTGCATCCCCAGCTCCCCTCACCATAGGGCTTGGTTGAGACAGTGCCTATTTCTGGGTCCCTGGATTGCAGGAGCCATCCCTGACCACCCAGGGCCTTTCCTGTTTTCTCTCAGAGCACATGAGGTGGTTTCTCATTTCCCTCTAGGCATGACGACGCCAAGCATTTCACCTGCCCTAGTGGCCACTGTATCCTTAGTGTTTGGACCGGTATTTTGCCCATAAAAGTGCTCGATTAATGTTTGAGGGTAGATGGACTGACGGGTGGATGAATGAGTGGGCGTGGATCTGGGGTGGACATGGTATTTGTGTGAGGGGTGGGAGCTTCTTAGCAAGACTGTTTTCTTGGTCAGCTGTGGGAGGGGAGCAGGTGCGCAGGGCTCTGCCCTCCAAGCCCTGAGCCCCCTGAGTGCCCAGGTGCTCCTAGTACCCTGCAGCCTTGGTAGGAGTCTGCATCGCATACCCACCAGCTCTGGGGCCTGTGAGTGAGTCCTTGGCTTCATTCCTCTGCCTCTTTTAGCTCCAGTGAAGGTGGGAAGCTCTGGAGATAAAAGGACTCCCGCTATAGGTGCAGATGTGGCCTGGCTGTGACATACCCGTGGCCGTGGCCGGTGTGCACACGAGCTGCTTCTCCTCCCTGCTCCTAGTCCTTCCACCTGCCCCAAAGGAGACACTGTGATTTGCCTCAGAGTGGGGCTCTGGTCTCTGGGTGACCCAGGGTGACTGTGGCTGCAGCCTGAGAGGTGTTTGAGGATGTGCCTGATCTGAGAAGAAGATGAGGGTTTGGGCTCCCTGGTGCCTTCTGAGGAACATGCTTCCTCAAGCCCCCATCCTGGCTTGGCTCCTGCTAATACCCCAGCTCCATTTTGGGGAATACAGGTATGCAAGGCAGTCATAGCAAGGATGGGACAAGTCTGCCTTTGGCCAGCACTGTCACCGCTGGTCAGGCAGGGGAGGTCCAAGTTTCGCTGCTCACTTTGGTGAGTGTCCCATGGGGGGCGCAGTAAGAATGGCTGCTGGTTGGAAGGGGGAGCTCAGGTGGCCCAGCCTTGTCCCTAGAATAGCCACTTCTCAGCCCAGTGATACTGCTCTGTGGAGGGACTTCAGGCAGGGGAGGCAGGCCTAGTACCTCATATTTGAAGTAGAGGAATTTCTAGCACCCCATCTTTTGAAGGCTGGGGAAGCAGACCCAGCACCTCATCTTTGCTAGGAAGGGAAACATGCTAGCACCCCATTTGGGAAAATAGTGGACAGGCCTAGCACCCCATCTTTGCAGGTAGGATATATTCAGAACCCCACATGGGAAGGCAGCACTCTGCTCCATCAGGTAAGGGGCCCAGACGTAGTCCCCTCCTCCCCATCTGGGCCTCCAGAGCTGCAGGAAAAACTTGCCCTGAACCTTGTTTATTTTTGGAGCCTTTTATCTGGTTTGGTGAGGAAGTGGGCCTTGTTACAACGGATTTAACTGTGGGTCACCGCCAGGGTGAGGGGCTTAGGGGGGGAAGAAAGAGAAGGCCTTTTTCCTTCATCTTCCCCAGAGCAGGGGCCCCTTCCCCACAAAGACACAGCCCTGGAGCGGGGACCTCAATGGCAGCCCAGCTGGAAGGAGTTGGTAACAGGGAAAAGCTTAAGTCATTTATGGGAATCGGAGAGGGGTTTCTGAGCAGCAGGGAAGAATGGGCTCCCCAGCTGCCAGGGCTGGAGGGCTGGGCTGAGGGATTCCCCAGGGGGTTTTCTTCCTTGGCCCCTGGAGGGGAGGGCTGACCCTCTGCTCTCTAGATGTCGAGACAGCTTGGGGCTGGGGAGCCCGGGGCACACACAGGACTCAACCCCTTTTACCATCTAACCACGGGGGTGCCAGGGTCTGTGACATAGCCGGTAGGCAGGCCTCTGTGGAGAGTCTCCTGCAGACCCTAGGAACGTGGCCTCAAGATCCAAAGGACAGTGGAGATCTTCCTGGGTCTGTGCTCCCGAGAACCCCTAAAAGGATCAGGGTGATGCTCCGTGGACTGACCTGGTACCTGCTGCTTGGGGTCTGGGGTGCCAATCTGTCCTCTTCCTCGGTGGCAGGTGAGCCCTTTCCCCTGGTTGAACCTCCTCGGTTCATCTGCTTTTGGGGTCCTGGAGGGTTGCCACCCCTCCTTGAGGGAGGAGAGGTGTCTTGGGGCACCCCAGCTGAGAGGAGGTGGGGGGTGGGGCCCAGCCACCCCTCTCCACTGGGGATTTGGAAACTCAGCTCCTTTTGTCAACCTTGGGGTTCCTGTTGGTGGCTCCTCCAACTCCCTGACCTCAGGGGCTGGCTCCCCAAGCCCTCTTTCCCCAGGGCAGGAGGAGTTCATGGAATCAGATCTCATCCTAACCTCGTGGGGAGTTTTATGATTATGGGAAACAGTCAAAGTGGTGAGGAAGGGGGGGGGGTCCATCATCTCCCACAACCAGATAAAATAGAAACAACTAAATAAAGCACCCTTGCTGCTCAAGGGAAAAATTATGCTTGTCAATTATGATTTATGAGCGATTGCCAAACGGGGAGGTGGGCCTGCCCATCTTGGAGGCCGCTGTCTGTATCCCCCCCCACATATGGTGGGTGAGGTTGGGGGGTGGCATGGCTTTTCTGGGAAAAGATGGGTCCTCTTGCACACTGGCTTTTAACCCCTTGTTGCCTGCAAGTTCCCTACCCAGCTGCTCGAAGGAAGGCAGGCGACCCATGCCCCCAATTTGGCACTCAGGTGGCGAGGGCATATGGACGGCAGCCATTGGCGGGGTGCCCATGCCAGGCCCTGGCTTGGGTCCCAGCATGAGCTGGGACGGTTGTGGGTAAGCTCTCGATCCCTCTCTGCCCTATAAAAATTCCTGGCAGAGTTGCCCACCCGCGCCAGCGCTGCCTCCCGCATCCTCCCGGGCTCCCTGTGGAGGGGCACCAATTTGTCCTAGCTCTCAACTGCCCAGGCCAGATGGTGGGTATTTCCAGGCCACAAAGTCCTCTGACCTTTGAACAGTTGCCGCTGAATTTCAATAATGAAAGGCCCTCTTTTGAATACGTACAAATGAGACGTTATATTTCCATACATTTTATTTCCAGCCTCATCTGCGAATCTAATATTGACCCGGAGTTATCTGTGATGGGGAAGTTATTAATTCTGACAGATATAAGGGAGAAGCTAATATTCGCCTTTTACAAACACCTAATATTAATCTCGGGCGTTGTAAACGAGTGCCGCACGCCGGCATGGGGGAGATGACACCAGCTCGGAATTTGATAATGAAAAATGGGAAAGTTTAATTTCAGGGAATGGATAAAAACGTTTGCCCGCTGCGAGGTAAGCTGCATGGGAGGCCCCCAGGTGGCACGATTCCCACAGGACGGAGCACAGGTCTGGGAGGTGACCACTGACCCGGAGCTCTGTATGCCTGGGAGCCCTGGCCCAGGTGCCTGAGAGTGGCTGGCCTCTACTCTAGCTGGGGCCTTGTGGTTCTGCTGACCCTTGCTGCTATTGCCTCTGGACAGGCTCCTGCAGTTCCCCAACCTGGTCTGAGTGTCAGGATGGAGGGTGTCCAGTGGCCCAGGGGGATTTGAAGCTCAGAGCTCCACCAAGGTGCACAAAGGCCAGAGCTCCCAGCCTACCTGGCCGATGTGTGAGTGATGTGGGTACCTGCTGTGCCATGATCTCTCTGAATCCCATGTCTGTGGGTTGCGGGATGGGACTTCCCCTGTGGCTGCCACCTGATCAAGAATTTGTCTTCACCTGCTGGCAGACAGGGGAGGTGGGGAACAGAATGGAGAAGAACCCACAGCATCTTCTGTAACCTGGGGAGCTGGGGGTCCCCACCTCTGAGAATGACATCACCTCAAGCTTGCTTTTGCCACTAGGTCCCTGCCAGCTCTGCTCTCTGTCTCCCCATCGCGCCCTCAGTATTTTGTCCCCCATCTCCCATTTTGTTCTGGGCTCAGCCGAGGTCTTTCACATTTTCGAGCTGGTCATGGGCCTGTCTGCCCCCCTCTGCCTCCTCCCATCTCACAGACCACTTGGTGCAGACCCTCTTCTGTAGCTCTTCCTCTGTTACGGGCTGAACTGTGTCCCCCAAATTTAGATGTTGGAATCCTAATGCCCTGCACCCCAGAAAGCAACCTCAATCAGAAATAAGGTCATTGCAGATGTCATTAATTACAATGAAGTCATATTGGAGTGGTGTGGGTCTCTAATCCAAAATGAATGGTGTCCTGATAAACAGGGGACCTGTGCGCGCGCGCATACACACACACACACACACACACACACACAGATCAGGTCAAGGAACACCAAAGATTGCCAGGAGAGAGGCCCAGAACAGGTTCTTCCCTAACAGCCCCCAGGAGGAAGCGATCCTGCCAACACCTTGGTCTTGGGCCTCTGACTTCCAGCGCTGTGAGACAGTAAAAGTCTGTGGTCACGGCCATCCAGGCCGTGGATGCTCCAGCAGCCTGAGCAGACGCGTGCACGTACTTCTCCTTTACAACATTTGTCACCAGGCACAATTATACAGTGAGTCGAATGATTTTTATTGTGAACTCCCTGAGGAAGGGACGATGACAGTGATCGATTTGTGCCCAGTGCTGGGCAGTGCCTGGCACATCGTAAGAGTCCAGAGTAGCTGTTGGATAAATGACTGAATACTTTGCTGCCTGCAGTCGGAAATCTTTCAGGAAGCGATCATTAGACTCTTCCTGTTTGCCCAGGACTGTACCTGGGGCTGGCTGTGAACAGGAGGCACCCCCTAACACCTGTCCCGTGTGTCCTGATGGAATGTCATTTTTCACTTACTGAAAGCCTTATGGGGATTTGGCAGGAGTTGGGAGATTCAAGATAGAACCCCAAATGCGACCCTCAGTTTGGGCCCAGGGGGTGACTGTGGAAGACCCTGGAAACTTAGGGTCACTGCTGGAGGGGAGCGGGCATTGGCAGATGGACTCTCATCACTCATCCTCATCGTGGGGCTTGGTAGAAAAGCAGCTGCCCCTGTGCCCACCATGAAGGACTTTCCTGCCTGCTCTCTGTTCAGGTATGTAGTAGCAGTGCCAAGTCATACAGAGGGTTTGCAAAAGACTGTTCCTGTTTCACAGCCATCTCTGGCCCAGAAGAAATAAAAGCTGAGAGAGGAAGAGAGACTTATCAAAGGCCACACAGCAGCTCAGGGTCAGAGCTCTGGAGGACCCAGCCCTGACCATAGGCTTAGGGTTTAGACACTTACAGAAAGAAGGGATCAAGAAAGTACTGGCATCGATAGGGAGTTCAGAGTTTTCTTTCTTTCTTTCCCCACCACAAAAACCCGAGTCTGAAGCGCTTGTTTTTCAAAAGCATTTGAAGAAATTCAGAGTGTTGCTGCTCTTCTGCCAGCCAGCTCCTGTCCCCTCTTGTCATGCTCCTGTTTGCACCCTTCTCTGCAACATGTGGCCCCCTCTTCATCCCACCAACCCCTCCAAACCCCCTACATGTGCACACACAGTGAGCCACGCCCCCCCACAATGAGGCCTCACACAGAGTATAAGACACACCTGCACAAGCACATGCCCCTCGGATGCACCGCACACCCCCCCTTTCATGGGTGTGCACACACACACACACACACACACGCAGATTGACAGGAGCTGACCCACAGCACTGTATTCCAAGCGGAGCCTGAGGACAAAGGCTCAGGGTCTCTTCCTTGGGTCTTCCCCAAGGAAGAAGCACAAGCCACGGTGTCTTTCCTGGTCACATGGTCACATTGCTGCCTGGACACGTCCCTTCCCGTCTTTGCCACAATTCACGATAAAGGTGACCTGGGGCAAGACAGATGTCCCTCGGTGTCTTCTGACCCAAGCCTCCTCCACTCCCAGGATCTGGCATTCCTGGTGAACTAGACTCAGCTGGAGCTCCCAGCAGGTCCATCCAGGAGTTCCTGACCTTGGCTGGACCCAAGCTGACCAATTGGTGGAGGGCACAGGGCCCCTTGGGTGGGAGCAGGCTTTTCCCTGCCCCTGGGAGATGGTCGCTGTAGCTCCATACACCCTTAGGGCATGTCCTCCCTGGGAGAGCCCTTCTCTAGTGGGAGAGCACTGAATGGGGGACATCAGCGACCCGATGGCCTCTCACCTGACCTTTGTGAGCCGAGGCTGTGTTTATTGTCAGAAAAATGACTAAGAAATCCCGACGTATCGTATCATCAGCATTATGATCGGAGAAACAACACCTACAAAATCTATTATTCATTAAGTGTAACCAATATATAATTTAAAACAGTGGGTTTTGTCAAATAATGTTAGGTCAGCATAATTTTCTGCCTATTACTAATATCTATAACATCTTTGCCTTAGTCAGCTCTATTTAAATATGCAATCATTTACAGCTTTTGAGAATATTTCTGTGCACTCCCAATTTCCAATATTCAACTACGACAAATTTTATGCTGACATCAATAGCAAACTATTAAAGACAGTATTTCATTATTGGTTTTTCATCCCAAAAGTTATTTACAATTATATACTAAGCACTAATATTAAAGGAAACCATTTAAATGAGGTGCTATCTACTTTAACAATATGTCTGTCACAGAATGAGATTGTGTTTAAAGATTTTATCAAGAAATGGTTGTTTGCTGAGGTTATGTTTTGTCCATGAAATATGCATTTCATATCTCTTTCATTTCATTAACATAATTTAATTTGTGCTTTGCATTTTGTGCATAATACATATTTGATTTACAAAACAAATATTTCCATTAGAAAATGAATTTCATGCAGGCAAAAAAGCAGAACCAAATGATGTATTGAAGGAAAATAAGAAGAAATGAAATGCATTTTCTCAGTCTATTAAAAAATCTATGGCATTGACAGAAAGTGCACTTAGTGCTACATTTAAAAAATAGCACATATGTCAATGTATTAACAAATAGAATTGGAAATACAAATATTTCCCTATATCAAGCCAAGAATCTCTTTATTTTAATTGAGTTGATTTAAAAGCCCAACTACAATTTAATTTTTATTTCATGATGTGGTGCTGGGGCTGATGCCGTGGAAGCTGTGTGGGGTTGGCGGTTGATGGAAGAAGATAGTTGACCTTAAAAATGGCTTTTATTGACAATGGAGAGACATGGTTGAATAGGAAGCAAATGGGAAGCGAGCCCTTTGTGATCTGGGGAGCCGGGAGGGGAGAGCGGGCTGGCGGCCTTTTGAGCAGCTCCTTCTTCTGTTACTCCTCTGCTGCCCCCACCCAGGCCCCTCTCACCCCCATCAGGGGACGGTGGGGCTGTCCAGGGTCCCAGGAAGACAGGAACATGAATCCTTATTGGCCGCTGCATGAAGCCGTGGCTCTGGAGTTAGGGGGACGTGGGAATTCGGGGACCTTGCTTTAGAGATCCGTGAGGTCCCTGCTCCCCTCTCAGCCTGCAGGGAGCCTGGTGTGTTGGGGACCAGAACACCCCCCCCCCCAGTCAGTGCCTTTACAACACGATTTAAAGGGGGTCGTTGGGCAGACAGTGTTAAGTCGGTGATGAGGAGACGCTGGGAGAGGTACCCAGACGTCCATGTTAGTCACTGACACAGGGCAAGGGGCAGGACACCCTCTCCCCACCCGCCCAGGGCTGCCTTGCTTGCCTCTTACCATTCCCAGCCCTGGGCAATCCCCAGCCTCTGCTCAGCTCTGTGGGAACAAAGCGGTGCTGATTCTTTAGAGCTGTAGGTGAGGGGACCCCGCAGTCCAGCTCTTCTACTTCACAGAGAGAAACTGAGGCTCAAAGAGGGGAAAGGGGCACAGTGATTCTGTGCCTGAGCTGTCTCCACGGGCCCCCACCCCCTGCTCCTACTCCTCGATTTGAAAACTCTTTACCAGATCCCCCAATTCGCACTTCAGGCCTGTGCATACCCGTCCAGGCTTGGACCCTCACCGGACAAAGAGGCAGCCCCTGGCCCTACAGCCCCTGGGATGCATGACGCAGCAAGGAGGGACCTCAAAAACACGTTCGGCCTCTTTAGAAGACACCTCTGTAGAAGAGAGCCGAGGGCTGGTCTTGGCTCTGTGATTGTAGATTTGTCCAGGAGGGCTGCCCAGGGCTTAGGAGATGCTCTATTCTATGTATGTAGAGGGCAGGGTGAGCATGGGGACTCTGAGTGCAGCTGTGGTATACAGTTGCACAGGCTGAGCACTGAACCACAGCAAGGGTGCCATTCATGCAGATGAACATGACAAGGGCTCCTCCAGAGTCATGCAGTGCAGCAGCCATGGCTCTGAGCCAGGACTCTCAACCAGGTCACATCACACCATCCGGGGCCCTGGGACATCAGAGGCAAGGACAGGGATGCTCTCCCTTGCTCCTGCTTCTACACAGTCACAGGGGTTCCCACATGCTCACGTATGTACACACACAGCAGACACTCTCACAATTATACTCACACCCATTCATAAACACACAGTCCACCCACACCCCCACCCTCGGGAGACCCTGAGGACCAGCCTGCCCTCCTGCGCCCATGGTGGCCCATGCTCACTGCTCCTGGATCCCTTCCCTGACAGAAGGTGGCTATTTTGAGGCTGGACCAAGCTTTTTTGGATGTCCTCTCTGCCCCACAGAGGTCCCTGCATGCCTGGGCCAAAGGAGGGTGGGCCACCTTGCATGTGGGAAATGCCTGCAGGCACAGACACCAGGCCAGGGGTGGGATTCTTCCCGCATCTCCATGGGACTCACCCGGCCAGGCTGGGGGCGGGGTGCATGGGGGCCCTGGGTAGGCTTGGTCCCAGTTATAACCTTGCCTCCTTCTTCAGCCTCATCCCTCCCACAACCCCCTCTACTGTCTGGGTCCAGAGGAAAACACAGCGTGTAACTGGAAAAATCCCTTTTATTTTAACCCCAAGAATCACGAAAAGCAGCCACGCTGGCTGGAAAGAGAGGAGGCCAGCAGAGGACCCAGGAGGCTGCATGTCCACCTAGGAGAGGGTAAAGGGAAGGGAAGAGGGCCACAGTAAGGCCACTAGCCAGGGGACAGGGACATCTGGGTTCTGCTGGGATCTGTCCTGGGACACATAGCATCAGGAGCTCTGGGCAACTTCAGGCCTGGGGTTGGGGGAGACGAGGAACAAGGAAGGCCCGCCTGAGCCCGCGCGTGGTCTCCGCTGCACCCCTGACAATGCTGAGTCTGCTGAGCCAGGAGGAGACCCCTGGTGCACCGAGGGTGGCCCCAGCTCTGTCTGATCCTGCCAGCCTTGTCCACGGTGAGGTCTTCCCTTCTCTGAGCTGGGCTTTCTCACCAGAAGGTGGGAACTATGGTGGCCGCCTCATAGAGAAGAGATCCGTGAGGAAGACTTGGAATCAGCCAAGAGCTACGGGTGGAGGTGGCTGCAGGGACAGAGCCAGGGGTCCCGGCTCCCAGGGTTCCTCATCAGCCTGCTCTCTGCCAGGAGGAGGGCGGGGATGTCTGATACAAGAGGCTGGTTCTCTCTGGCTGGGGTAATGGAAAGACATCCATCTCTCGGGGAGAACCATCTCATCATATTAGAAGTATGGATGTCTCGCTCAGCTGATCCAGATGCTCCCTCCCCAGGAGGGAAGGGCAGCCACTCCCACCTTCTTCAGAGACCCTAGGGCTGCAGAGGCCAGGTGGGATCTGGAGGTCAGGGTCCAGCGAGCCGCTCTCAGAGAGGGTGCAAAGGGGTATCCAGGCCAGAGCAGATCCTGGCCCTCCTTGGGTTTGTGGGTACCCTTGCTTTGCTGGCTAGCCAGGCAGATCTCCTGTGGATGAGACACAGCTGCATGGAAGACAGTATCATTTCCTCTTTTTTTTTTCTTCTTGGTACCAGGGATTGAGCTCAAGGACACTCAACCACTGAGACACATCCTCAGCCCTATTTTGTATTTTATTTAGAGACAGGGTCTCAATGAGTTGCTTAGCAACTCGCTTTTGCTGAGGCTGGCTTTGAACTTACAATCCTCCTGTCTCAGCCTCCCGAGCTGCTGGGATTCCAGGTGTGCACCACCATGCCGGGCCCGTTTTCTTTTTATACATTAATTTGTATACAACTGATGTATGTGAATAATTTTAAACACCAGATAGTGCTTATAATGAAAACCGGCAGTCTCTGTCCTCCTGCTGCCCACCCTGACTCCATTTCCCCTGGGCAGCCACTTTCCATTCCTTTAGTTGCGCCAATCACCTTTGGGTTTTTTTGTTGTTGTTGTTGTTACTGTTTTGTGTGTGTTTTTTTAATGTACTATTACTAATTTATGCCAAATATCTTGCCAGAACAGTAAACACCTAACATTGGTTTTTCTTTCATTCCCCCCCCACTTTTTTTTCCTCTCTCTCCTGAGGACATTCATTCCATTGTGATCAGCAGCAGTTGCTTCCTAGAAGGCGGGCTCAGTCCTGTGTCTTCCTTCAGCTTCAGCCTGAGAATTGCCTTTACTGTCCCCTCCCCTTCTTTATAGATCATCTTCATCATTCTTGTTTTATGCCCTCATTTTGATGGTGCACACCCTCCAGTGACTTTCTGAGAAAAGGTGCATGTTTGAAATATCATATGCCCACGAGTTGATGGATCTAGAATTCTAAGTTGAGATTATTTTCTCTCCCAGTGTTGAAAGCACCGCCCCATGGTCAATGCCCCAGGTTGGCTTTCATATTTTGGGGGGAAGGGGGGTACAGGGGATTGAACTCAGGGGCACTCGACCACTGAACCACATCCCCAGCCCTATTTTGTATTTTATTTAGAGACAGGGTCTCACTGAGTTGCTTAGCACCTTGCTTTTGCTGAGGCTGGCTTTGAACTGATAATCCTCCTGCCTCAGCCTCCTGAGCCGCTGGGATTACAGGCGTGCACCACCGCCCCCAGCACCAGGTTAGCTTTTAAGAAGCCCAACACCTTTCCTAGTCTTTTGAATGTGACTTCTTTTGTCCTCTGAAAACTTTAATATCTTTTCTTAATTCCTGTGCTTCTGAAATCCCACAAAGATGGATCCTTTCTTCTGGGAAACCTGGTCATTCAATCCTAGGATGGTTTTTTGAGTTATTTCCTTTAAGCCATCTACCTGGGCTTTTCTCAGTCACATCTTTTCTGGTGGTCCTCTGTTTCACTTTCTAAACCTCCAATCTATTCTCTGCTTCCATGTTATCCATTCTCATCTAATCCCCCCACCCTTTTCTAATCTACTTTCTGAGGGATTTTCTTAGTTTCCAATCGCTCTTGATTTTCTGAAAAATTCTTTTTTTATTAATTTTTAAAAGCTCTTTATTTTCCTTTCTTTCTCCTTCTTTTCCTGCTTTCCCTCTTTCTTTTTTAGCAAATGTTCTTTTTTATCAGTCTCCAGTTCTTGTTTCGTGGAGCCATGTCATTAGTGTCTTCTGTGGCCTCTCTGGGACATTCATGGTAACTCTGTGGGCACTTCCCTTGCTCGGGCATTGCCTGTGACTCTCGAAGCTTCCTCATCTGGCCTCTGTCTCTCCCCTTAGAGACATTCCTCGTAGGTGGTGGCCCTCAGTAGTCCCTGCACTAACCAGGAGATCTGTAGGCAGGGTCGACTGGCTGGGACCTTGCTGGGGGTGACTGGAAGGTGGCCCGCCCCTAGGGAACTGTCCTGTGTGGTATCTGTTGGTCTTTCTCCTGAACCTGTCTTTTTTTGCCGTGAGAAATCCTCTGATCTCATGGAGGTGGAGGGATGAGTACAGCTGTCAGTTGTGGGCCCCCCTGTTCTCTGTGAGGCTTCTCTGCAACCTTATTTTCATCAGGGGCCTGTCACCTCTGCTCAGCTTCTTCAGAGAATGTGCCCCACATTTTTGCTGGATTTGGTGGGGACACTCTTCCACAGCTGGAAGATTACTGGGATGACTCCAGTCCTCCGGTTCCAGCTCCATCAACACCCCACACTCAGACATTGGTGGCACCTCCAGCCCTGAGTGTCCTTTGCCCAGTTGTGCGGCCCAGTTCTCCTCAGTCAGTTTCTGCTTCTCCATCTGCTTTCCTTCTCTCTTAGACTGTGTGAGTTGCTATAGCAAAATACCTGACACTTGGTAATTTACAAACAACAGAAATGTATTTTTTTCAGTCTGGAGGCTGGCAATCCCAGATCAAGGTGCTGACTGGCAAGGACCCAGACTTTCTGTTTCCTAGATGGTATATTTATTGTTGCTGCATCCTCGAGGAGTGGGGAGGGTTGACCTCACCTAACAGAAGAGTGGAAGAGCATCGAGGGCCTCAGCAGCTTTACAGGGTACTCATCCTTATGACTGAGTCACTGTCCTCCCAACAGGACCACAGTGGAGACTCAGATTCAAAACCTTAATATTGGGGGGGACACATTCAGACCACAGCACCGTCTGTGAAACTTCTGTGAGAATCTCCCCTTTGTGGCCACCTCCTCTGATTTGTCCACGGTGCCTCTTTGTCTCTCTCGCTGTCAGCTAGTGGGGTCCGGCATGAAAGCAGAGGTGTGGGCATGGCGACTCTTCCTCATGCACCCCGAAGCCCACCACCGCTGGGTCACAGTCAGTCCTTCCTGGCTCTTGCACCTAGTCTCCCTGTGAGGAAGAGGAAAGTGCTAGGGGAGAGGACTTCTCCAGGGCTGGCTGGCTCTGGAGGTGACTCTGCGTTCTGCTGAGGTCTCAGGAACACTTCACCAACTCTGCAGACGGAAGCCGACATGGGGCAATCGCTTTGTCCCGGGAATCTGGGGACCCGGCTGCCCACTTCCTCCTACCAGTCATCACAGACCTCCCAGAGCACCCAGAGCCCCTGAGCCTTCCCTGAGTGTGACTAAACCCCTCCTCCTCAAACTCCAGCCACCAAGAAGTGAGCCCACAGGCCAGGATCCCAAACTCCTCAGCTGTCAGGCCTGCAGAGAAGTGTGTGTGACAATAGGGAATGGTGTGGACTGTGGTACCAGACAGCTCCTGCTTCCTCAAAAGACATACATATGGCCAGGTGATGTGGTGCATGCCTGTAATCCCAGAGACTCAGGAGGCTGACTGGAGTATCACAAGTTCAAAGCCAGCCTCCTGCAACTTAGTGAGGCACTCAGTAACTTAGTGAGACCCTATCTTAAAATGAAAAATAAAAAAAGACTGGGGATGTGGCTCAGTGGTGAAGCGCCCTCAAATTCAATCCCAGTGTCCCCCTCCACCCCCCAAAACCAAAGACATGCATATAAATGCATACAAAAAGACTTTAGAAATGCTGAACTGACTTAAAATGATTTGGGGGGTGGGGAGGTACTAGGGGTGTGGCTCAATGGTAGAGCGCTTGCCTGGCACGCACAAGGCCCTGGGTCCAATCCTCGGCACCCCAAAACCAAACAAACCTGTTTCTGTCAGCTTTATGCCTTATTTTAAAATATAGTGCATGGATAGAAAATTGAATTTATAATGAGGCCAACAGATCAGAAGACAATTGCTATTGAAAAGTATTTTGTTGCTCACTGTTTCCAAGAGGAGGAGACGGGCCACCTATACAGAGCCACACTGGACAGTGCCAGGGCTGGTCAGGAGGTGGAGGGACAGAGGGAAAGGTAGGGGGCGGTAACCTGCTTCCCCTGGGGAGGAACTGGTGAAGAAGGGAGAGGGGTTTAGATTGCTAGTCTGAGTCACAGTCAGCAGGCTCTAGGGCACAGGGACTGTCTCCAGTTGCCCTCACCTGCCCTGGGGTCATTAGGGTAGATGGACAGACAGCAGCCCAGAGAGGGAGAACTCACCGAGGAGGTGGTTTGCATTTGAAAAGAGTGCTGTAGGGGCTAGCTGTTTACTCTCTTTGGCTGCATTGGGAGCAGAAGAGCTTCCCCACGTGGGCTGTGAGGCGGCTCGAAAGAGAAGCAGGATTTTGAGACAAGTGCAACTGTACAAAGGGGCCACTCTGAGAAGATGGGGTGGGGAGCACCCCAAACAGTGCAGTGAGAGGAGGCTCTGGCCCTTGAGGAATAGGGCCTGTGGCTGGGAGGTCCTCCTCTCATCCCCCACCCCAACGCCTTCCTCTGTCCTCTTCTTCTCCTCTTCCTCTTTTGTCTCCTCTGAAGCCGTCAACCAAGACCCAGTTATATGTTAATTGACCCAGCAGCCCCCCACCCAGAGCCCCCTGGCACAGTACCTCCTTCTAGACTCGTCCCCCACGCCCTAGGGTGTCCTGGGTGATGGGGGTCCCATTGACAAAAGGACTCGGACTCCCCTGTTAGATTCTGATGGCGGGAGGTGGGGACAGCTGGGGTCCTGCCCTTGGTGACTGGATGTTGGCAGGTGGGGAAGCCGGTGTGGGGCCTTGCTCGGGGAGGGGTCTCCTCAAGTGGCGCCTGATGGCGGGAAAATAAAAGCCATGATTTAGAGGCAGCCTCCACTCGACGGGGCCTTCTTAGCCAAAGACGCTCAGCTAATGAACCTCAAGCAGATTCATGGCCGTGTGTGAAGTCGACGGAGTCCTCACTCCGTGGAGACGAGCGGCATAAATCTTTGTTTTTAATGTCTAATGATATGTAAAATATTTAAATTTGCAACTCAGAATTATTAAGCTGCCAAGGTTTTTTTGCCTATTAAAATGTATTCTTGCCTGAGAATTTATGGGACACCCTGTGGCCGCCGCCAGCCCCCCGTTAGGGGACAGGAGGTATAGATTTGTGGTCTCCTACTGTAAAAAACTTCAGGACCGTCTGACCCTGTAAACTGAAAATTCATGTCTCTCGCCCGGGGACAAATGCATTCTTTGTAAAGGCGGCCCATGGCCAGCCTTGGGCTCATGTTAGTTTATTGTCACTGGTTGATAACGTTTAATGGAAAAGATACAAGAGTGCCAAAGAATTTTAATTATTTTTGTGATAAAGTTATATGTTCGGCCTTGAAAAAGTAGAGATAATGCAGGGATTCATTATTATTCCCAGTGTGTTTAAACAGACGACACAGAATGCAAACAAAAGCAGATGAAATTTGAAAAGTATTATCAATATTGCAGATAGCAGATGCCCTTTCGAATCAGAACAAGCATATCTTCTATAGCAACTTTATGGTTGAGTAGTTTATTCATTTCTATTAGAAGGTTGTACGTTTCTAAAATATGTAGATGGTATCTAGAAAAACCAACCAACCAGACGGGTCATTCTACTTGTTTTCCTAAATTTATTATTTCACTTTTGCAGGACCGATCTGAGGGGCATTAACATGGGAGTGGAGTCTTATTGTGTCAAATTCTATCTCGTACATGACCTTTGGCAGGCCAGGCGCTGGCGCCAAGAGGAAATCGGGATGAGCAGTCTGGACCTGGCAGAGTTTGCCTTAGTCTTTAGTCAGACTCTCCCTGCCAGTCGGTAAACTTTCCGTATATTCTGGGCTCCCTTTTGCCCCCATTGAAGGGATACCAAATGCAGGACCAAATTTTATATGCCCCTCTCCACCTGTCCCTCTCCCTGTGTCTGCCTCCCTAGGCCTGGATGTTCAGAGGGGATTTGGTCTTTGCCTCAATGCATAACAATGAATCTGAGCTGAGGCTGCTACTCAGAGGGTAGGGCCTTGCCTAGCATGAGTGAGGCCCTGGGTTCTATTCCCAGCACTGCAAATGAGAGTGGAAAATGGATCTGACCTCTAGAGGAAAGGGACCAGGGGAGAAAAGGAATGATATTGGTCAAATTATATTGGTACCTCATTGGTACATTGGCACGAGTATGTAACAATGAATCCCCCACACACTATGTGCAATTATAATGCACCAATAAAAATATGGAAAAAAAATTAAATAACAAAAAAATGGATCTGACCTCTTCCCCTCTTCCCTGGTCCCTTGTTTCAGGGAAAGCTGTTCTGATTTTCTTGGGCAGCTGGGACTTGTGCCACTTATTTTGTGAAGTTAGAAGCAGTCCATCCCTAGAAGACCAATTTATCCTGAGGCCTCGCTGATTACCTCTGGGTCTCGGGCAGATCCCTTTCGCCTTACCATCCTGATTTTCCTTTCTGAGAAATGGATTTGTTCTGGCCCCTATTCACTGAAGTAGCTTGGTACCTCTGCTTCACAGTCAGACAGGTCCTGGGGCAAGCAACCCTGCCTTGGGAGCCCCTGTTTCCTCAGCTAGAAATTGGGTTGCAGACACCAGGAGGGTTGTCAAGATTAAATGAGGTAATGAATTGGTGGAAAGCACTCAGCTCTGTGTTTTGCACTTAGTAAGTGCTCAGGAAGAGTGAGCTGCTGTTATTACCATGATTGGGGTTTTGTTGGTTTGTTTGTTTGTTTTTGTTCTCCCATTGACAGTTCCTGGATGCACAGGAACTTGCCCACCTTGCCCCAAATCTCTCCTGGACTGGTCTGCACTGTGGTTCGGGGTTTCTTTGAGATGGGTCTAGAAAAGTGAAAGCAACGGCTGAGCCTTAGAGGGCAGGACAGACTGTGACCCACAAAGGTAAAAAAAGCCTTTGTCCTGGGGCACATGGAGCTAGAGGAGATAGGCATTGGGAATCTTCAAGTCCAAGACTGTGGAGGTCTCTCTGAGCATGGCTGGGAGCCTTGGACAGGATGGAATACAGGGTGACATGCACTAACTGGTGCTATCAGAAAGCTGAATCTGGCAGCAAGTGGCTTCTTAGGACAAGAGGCTCACCCAGCATCAGAACATCTACATAGGATACATGGGATAGGACACAAAGGAAAGCTGTGCACCCCGAAGGATTAGCATAGAATATACTGTGTCCTCTGATCTCAGTGCAATAAGATTAGAGATAAGAAACAGAAGGATAGCTCAACAACCTTATATGTTTGGAAGCTAAATAACACATTTCAAACAGAGATAACAAAATATGCTATATGTCCAAATGTGTGGGCTACAAAAAAGAGGACTTCACAGAGGGAAAATTATGCCTTTAAATATATTTATCAGGAAACAGAAAGAGTTGACAACCAATAAGCTACAACCTTCAGCTCTAAACTTTGGAAAGAGGGCTGCAGAACAGACCCCAAAGAAGCAGCAAACATATAAACAGAGAAGATTAGCAACGGTGCAGATTCTTTGAAAGCATTCCTAAGGCAGAGCAAGGTGCTCAAGATGGTGCAGGCAGGAGGTTGAGCAGGCCCCTGAGACTTCAGGCTGTGGGAGATAGGAGAGGGGACCTGTGTTTCCCAAGCAACTGACTGGACTGGTTTTCCTGAGATGGTCCTGGTTTCTGTCTGTTGTCCTGTGCATTCACTTACTGGCACCTCTGTTCACTTTAGAGCGTACTGGTTTGGAAGGCAACTTACGCTTGGGTTGTCCAAACCGGTGCCGGAAACCACACGTGGCTACTGAGATGTAGTCAGTGTAGATTCACAACAGGTTTTGAGAAAAAGAATGTAAACTATTTCAATGATCTCTTTTAACATTGATTTCAAGTTAAATAATATTTTGGTTATATTGGGTTAAGTAAAATATTTTATTACAATTATTTCCATCTGATGATACTAGAAAATTAAAAGATCTACCTGGGTGCATTTTATTTCTGAGGACAGTGCTGATTGACAAGGTCACCTTAGCCACGAGCAGGTTGCTGGGTTAAGGGTCTGGTTCAAGGCAAAGATTTGGTGTTTAAATCTAGGCTCCAGTACCAACTTATCATATTCAAACTCTATCATCTCTTTATGTTTCATTTCTCCCCCTTGCAGAGTGATAGCACCTATCTTGTAGGATTAGGGGTAAGTTCAATTTAGGTCATTCCCTCAGCACCATGCACTTGGCATTAAATATTAGCTGCCAGTCATAAAAAAGAGCATAATGCAGATACACTTCCTTCCCACAGTCCTGGATGCTGTTTTATCACTTAGGAAGCGACAGTGCATTGAAATGTCTAGTGGCTTGCCTGGGGTCTGGGGGAACACAACTAGTCTGCTCATGCACCACACACTGCTGTTATAGGATAAGCCCTCTGGGTCACCCCCTGAGCTCCTGTATGCCAGCTGGCCTGGCAGGTAGAAGGACCCTTACTGCTTCTAACCACTTCTCCCTTCATCCAGTCTGCCCTATCCCTGCCTCCTCCTCCCCTAAATCCTCTCTGTTCACCCAGCCCTCACCTTTCTCAGACCCTCCCGGCCCTGACCAGTATAACGATGTCCTCTCAGCCTGCCCTGAAGACTCAGGACCCCCCAAGGTTGGATCCTAGACCTTCCTTATCTTTATATGTCCACTCATTGCTCCCAGCTTGGAGCATGTGGTGCAGCCCCCTAAGAAGGTTGGCTGGTAGCTTGATGAATACTTCTTGGTTCGTTAAGCGAACTCCAGCTTGAACTGGACGTCTTTCTTCCGAACCTTTGGAATGATGGCCTCCGCCACAGTTAAATCAGAAAACTGTGGTATGCAGAAATGCCCTTGGGTGCCCTTGTTTGTGCATGGCTGCTGAAGTTGGTCTCCCCAGTTAGATATGCTGGTCTGGGGACTTCCTGGGAGGAGCTTGAAATGACAGTGCCTGGTTTCATAGATCATGCCACAATGTCCATTTTACTCAGGACCAGCCCGATCAGCCAGTTCTGCTGCTGACTCCTGTCTTGAGACCCCCTCCCTTGCCCTGGTCCCATGTGCAGAGCCTGAGGATCGAGGGCCTGACAAGATGAGACCAAGATGAAGTACTGACGGGGAGCCACTTGAGGCAAGGGCCCTGGCCATGGATTCCTGCATCAGTTCTAAGGAATTCTGAATCTGGAGGCCATTCTGGCCACATCTACTGGATTCCTTCAAAAGCGTCTGTAGCCTATTATGTAAGCCAGGACTTGCAAAGGCCAAGACCTCACATTTATAGAGAATTTCATAGTTAACAAAATGCTTTATGGTCTTTTATCTTAATTATCACATGAGCTCTGCTAAATACCAGTATTACTCCCATTTTACAGCCGAGGAAGCAGGGGCAGGGTACTTTCCATGGCCAAGGACTCACAGTAGTTCAGGACCTGGTCCCAGAGATGGGGTGTCATCAAGTAGGGGCTGGCAGCCTGCTGCCTTGAGGTCTGTCCTGGGTGTCCTGCACAGTGACGGGCCTCAGGAGCAGGGAGGTTCTCTGGGGCAGTAGAGAGGGAGGCAAGAGCTTGAACTGAGGCCTAGACAGGAGTTTAGATCCTGGGGTCTCAGGTGCTCAGAACCTGCAAAGCTGTGGACAAGTTCTTCATTGGTGGGGTCCTATTTCCTCCTGTAGTGTGATGCTGGACCCTTTCGCCTGGCCCATGTGAGGGCTCAGATGAGGCAATGTGTGACAGTGTCCAGCCCAGAACAAGGGCCCGTGCATGGTGAACCTGAGATGGCGGGGAGGCCCCAATGACAGGCAATTTCCCAAGTGCTGCAGCCTCCCCTCTCCAGCCTCCAGCAGGGACTCTGGACCTGTGAGCAACTTCAAGAGTGAGGCTCTGCTGCGAGGCTCAGAAGCCTCCTCCATCAGTTCTAGTGAAAAGAGTTTGTCCATGTGCCTGGAAGATACCAATGAGCCTGGGGGAACTGGACCTTCATTAGCATCTCCTTTCTCACCCTTTCCTGGGGGGTTGCATGGCTTCATACTTCTTGTCGGTCTGTCTGTCCCCTGTTTCTGTTTGCATGCCTCAACATCATGGCTAGACCCAGCATACGATGGCACAGAGATGGAGCCCACCATCATTGCTATGGTTAGCCAGCCCAGTCTTTTGGCTAGACCCTTTGATTTTGGGGATCTGCATATAACCCTACATGTCAGAGGATCAGAGCCCATAGGGCTGCTAAGGCCCCGCCATGAGTTAGGCAAGAGGGCAGTGGCTGGCCAGATGGAGCTGATGGACAGAACTGGGATCTATGGGAGCTTGCCCACCCCATGGTGTGCCCCGAGGAGCCTCACACCAACATGTGAACAAGAGGAAGGTGGTCATCTTCATGGATATCTGTGTCCCTGGGAAGGACACATGTTTTCCCTGCCTGGCTGTTCCCACCCTCCATAGTTAAAAACCCACAAATCTCTCCACTGGGACTGGATGAAGGGACTTTCTACAAGTGTCAACAGGAAAAAATGTGCTTCTATTTTACAAGCTGTGCTCTTCTTTGAAAATGGAGCTTCTTAAAACCATCCCCTTATGCGCAGTGATAATGTTAAAAGGCCAAATTGTGTCCACAGGTCCCAGGCAGATATAATTAGAATAATTGTCCCGTGTTTAGGTGCCCCTCTTTCTTGGAAGCTCAAAAGCACTCTGTGAGCATTATCCAATTAATTCTGGAAATAGCTGGGTGAGAGAGGTGGGGACAGGCCTGTCATGCTCTGTTTATGGCCGGGGAACTACAGCACCAAGAGGTTAAGTGACTTGCCTAAGGTCCCACGGAGTCAGGCCCTGAGCCGAGGGCATCACTGAGTGGATCTGCAGCCTCACCACACACTGACTGCAGAGGCAGCTCCAGTGGGCAGGTGGAAAGGCCCAGTTTTTCTTATATAAATGACAGAAATTTCCCCTCCAACCCCTCTGGAATCCAACGATAGAGCCCTGTCCCTGCACCTGGGATGACTGCCTTTCTTCCTCAGGGCCCAGCTTCCTGGAGACAGTTCTCTGAAGGTACTGAAGTGACTGAATGAAAGTTCCTCTAGCTCATAAGCAGTGGTGAGCCAGAGATTTTTAACCAAGCCAGATAAATTTTATGGGTTGTAGAACAAATTAACTATGAAGAATAACCTCCTTTTTTGAAAAACAATCAACAGAGTCATAATTGTTTAAGTAGCTCTCTTGATGGTGTGGTTTTATGAGCTGGCCTCAGCTGAATCATAAACACCCCAATCTACTTGGCAGACAAGCAGTGGGATCCCCAGAAGTGCTTTTGACCCCCAAGTGCCAGGAGGGAAGTGGCTTGTGGGACCTCCAGAGCATGCCATGGACATGGGTGGGTGAGGAGGAGAGACCCTGCTGATGGCTTGTGGGAACCCCAAGGCCTGCTGGAAACATGTAGGTGGGGACAGGTGTCTCTGCTGAGGGCTCAGGGGACCCCCAGTGTATGTCGAGGTTCCAAGTCTGTGTGGTTAGCAGTTTTGCTAGAAAGTTCTCTCCACACAGAGATGGGCACAGGGATGATGACTGGACGGAGGAAGATGCAGGCCTCCATGAAAGCTTCTGAGGATCGTGTTCACACCAAGCCCCAGAGCGGGAGCCTCTTTAGGGGATGTCATAATCCGCCACAAGGAGGAAGTGGCCAGCCCTGACAGGGTGCATCCAGATTCCCTCATTTATCAAAAATGATGGGTGTCAGGCTCTGGAGAGATGCCAGTGAGACAAAATAGAATAACAAAAACCAAGCTGCAGGTCCTCGCCCTCGTAGGGCTTGCTGGCTCTGGAGGAACCAGAGGGTAATCTTTACGAACCATGCAGGGAAATGTATTATTTATGTGGTGAATTCCAAGAGGAGAGGGGCCCAGGAAATGCAAATGGATAATGGAGGTGGTGGCAGGGACTGGTGGGAGCTGGTGCTGCCTGTGTAGGCACCTGTGTGTACACTCACAGAGGTGTGTGCGTGAGTCTGTGTGTGCATGCTAGCTCACGTAGGAGGCACAAGAAGGTATCCTGGGCCCAGGGAGCAGTGAGCCAAGCCCCCCAGTAGGAAAAACAGGGAGAAACTATGGAAAGGGGTTGAGGGCTAGGGGTGCATGAAAAAAGGACTCCAATGTCTAGGGTTCCTTCTTCAAAAACATTACAGTGGTCCCCAAGAGCATCTCTCCAGGGGTCATATGAATCACCAAAATTAAGGCCATCTATGCTTTCCTTACAGGGTTGTGCAGAGGAGAGTATGAAAAAGTTTAATGGGGACAAGTTTAGGAGGGAGTTAAACCCAAATGGTGTGTCCCTCCTCACTGGCAGCTACAGCCGTACCTGGATGAGAGCACACAAAGCCCTGAGAAGTGGAGGAAGGGTCCACCCCACAGCTGGAGTTCTCCTGGCTTGAATCCCAGAGTCCAAGGGATAGCAGGGGCATTGACCCTGGGAGACGCCCGTCAGCACCATCATACCTTTGGTCCCTCACAGTCTCCCATGTACCGTCTTCCACCTTGGCTGGAGCTGCCGGTCGGGGCTCTTTAGCATTAGCCCCAGGTCTGTCCCAGCCACATGGAGTGAGAAGGAAGTCCCAGGAGAGCTCTCAGGGTTCTTCTGCTGCAGTGTGGCCCCCGAGAAGTCAGTGAGTGAGCTGTGGGGGCCCTAAGTGTCCTACGATACTGTCCTCTGGTGCCCTACCCCTAATGTCCTTCTAACTGCTTGACTCGTTCATTCTCCACAGCAATGTAAGGAGACAGAGTTGGTCTTTCATTGGCTCTGTTACCCTGTAATCAGATCATGGCCCCCCACCTTTATTTTTCCCCATCTCAAGATGGGTTGGTTGGCCTAAATGCCTCTGAGGCTCAACCCACTCCTGACAGGGCCCAGAGCTCCACTGGCTGATCCCTCAGGAGGAGGCCTTGGGATCCTGGTGAAGTCCCACAAGCAGGATGCCCCAGGAAGGGAAGCAAAACCATTGAAACAACCCTCTCTGGCCGCCTTCCTATCAGGGAGAAATAGGTGGCCCAGCTCCTCCCTCCCGCCCTGTGATTATACAATAGATTTAAAGTCTCTGATATCCACAAATCTACATCAAAATATATTCTCTAGCCGTAGGGAACGTCTCAGAATTGTTAACCTTCTCCCCAGGTATTGGAGGTAACACACTGTGAGATTAGATGTATATTTTCTTCAAGATACACCACCCATTGAGGGGTTCATATTTACATCTTTTGTTGATATTTTTTATAGATTAAAAGCGCCTCTTTGCTAGGTGATAATTCTGCTAAGTACTGTAATTTGCTGCCATTAATATTTGTCTGAGTCCTAGTTTGCAAAATATATTTGAAACCACGTTAGAAAGTCACATAATTGCTTCTTTGCGAGCCGGGGAAATGAGTGGTTTCTTACCCAGCCTTTATCCTGTTACCCTTGGAGGGGAGGGGTGTTCGCCAGAGTCCTGGGAATGACTGAGCACTGGTACCCGGGATTGGGGGCAACGATGCAGCCCGGCTGGGCCCAGCTGCACAGCTTCTGGATCTTGCTGTGTGCTGCAGGTCTGGCCCTGCTCTGCCCCTGGACCACAGTGGGAGGTGAGTGCTACTGGGCATGCCCACCCCTCTCTGGGCCTTAGCCCCTGGGCAGTGGAAAGAGCTGCCTAGCCCATGGGGCATCTTCCTGGGCCTCTCAGTGCCTCCGTTGGGAAATGGAGGCATCGTTCTCCTGACACGACTCTCCCAAGAGAGTGTGTGAGGGCCCCTGCCCAGGGATCAAGTGGTTTTGTGCCTGCTACCTAAGGGCACTCAACAAACATTCAGGGAATGGGTGAGTGATACAGCTGGTGGCACAGCCAGGCCTGAGCCCCTGGAAAGTGGAGCTGCAGGGGCCAACAGGGCCAGGCAGCCCAGGATTGGGTAGGAAGTGCAAGGCAGGGGCTGACAAAGGTCAGCTCGTGGCTCAGGGTGAGGTCTCAGGTGACCAGCCCATGGCCCCCCGAGCCTCTGGCTTCCAAGGCAGCTGAGGACCCTGGCTGTCTCCTGTGATTTTCGTGATGCACAAGTCACTCCTCTCCAGGCCTCCCTGCACTGGAACATAGGCAGCCCTTGCCAGCAGCAGGCCTCATGTCCATGTGTCTGTCTGGCTACTGCCATGTCCCTGTTGGTTCTCAGGACTGTCCTCCAGAAGCTGCTCCACACGGACTGGCATCCATCAGCTCTACCAGGTTCCATGGTAGTTCTTTGGGTCCTTCCCTTGCACCTGACAGTGGTGGTCAGCTAGCGCATCTCTAATCAAAAGGGCGTTTTACATCCTGTTGGTCTGGAACCCTTCTTCTCTGACTTCTCCCAGGTGTGAGGGTCTCATGGAGCAGGCGTCAGCTTTGCCCCTTAGCAGCCAGCAGGAACCCTGAATCAGACTCAGCTTATTCACTTATAAAATGGGGATAATTGTGACCCTTCTGTAATAGAGGTGTTTTTTCTAAGAGTTAAAAAAGTGAAGACAGAGATCATTTGGAAAGGCACTTTGGGACTAGCACTCAGTGAAGGTTATTTGATATTATTATGTGTATTTATGTGTTGATCTGTGAGTGTAAAGGTATGCACATGAGCCTATGTGAGGGCGTGTACTCACGGCATGCCCTCCCATAGGTGTGTGTGTGTGTGTGTGTGTGTGTGTGTGTGCGCGCGTGCATGCACACATGGCACACAAGTCTGTGTGCAGAGGGGTTACCCATGTCTGTATGTGCTCTAGCTAGACCCCCGCTTCCTCCAGGGTGCCCACCTGCCTGCAAGGTCTCCTATCTGCTACACCCCCCACTCTCTCATCCTCTTACCCTCCTGCCCTCAGCTTTTGCTGCAGCCTCCTGACCTCTCTGGCTCCCCCTCCCTTGGGGCCACCTCTCGCCTTGTTCTACCCACCATCAGTTCCATTCAGGTTTGTGTCCACGTCCTCTCTGCCTGCACTTGCTTAGTCTTAGCTTGGCTAACTCCCAGGTATGTATGTCTGCTCCTCTGGACCTGCCTCAATCTCTCAAGCTGCCAGGCTACCCCTACCCTGGGAGGCTCTTCCATGTGCCACCTCTAGTTGTTGGCTCACCTGTGGAGGACACTCACAGCTTAGGAGACATGTCTCTGGGGCACATTCCCACCCTGGGTTGAGCCAATTATGGCCCACACAGTCCTGTCCTTTGAGATCTTAGACCTTTTTAGTTCCATTGCCAAGATCTAGGGAGGCTCTGTGGGAGTGGGAGCCCTCCCCTGGGGCTGGACCATGAGTGCCTGTTCGCACTCCAGCAAGGTCAGAGAAACAAAGAGCTGCGGGGGTGAATTCAGTTAGTTTACTGGTTCTGGCCTGCCGGGCTGTTGGACTCAAGATGGGCTGGGGTGGATGTCCAGAACCTTAGAGGGCCCTCTAGCCTGGGTCAGCCACTGGGCATGGCCTGACAAAGCAAACTGGCTGCAGGGTCCAGCTCCTCTGAGCTGGGAGCCCATAGGTCTGCCTCCACCAAACTGGGCCTCTTGGCTCCCCCGTGTCTCCATCCCACCATGGGAGGCTCCTGGCTGCCCATCCTCTCTGGGGACCTTCCCTCTTCAAGTTGGATCCTAGCTCTACCTCAGACTCCCACAAGGTGGGCAGGGTGCCCGGAGGAACCCTACTTGGCTGACAAAGAATTTAAGGTCCCTGGGCCTTGAGCCTCTGAGGCCAAATCTGCTTACCTCTGGGAACCACAAGAGGTAATGCAGTCACTCAGGTCCTAAGAAAAACTCAAAGCAGGATAATTGGAATCCTGGAGCTGGGTACGATGGGAGGCTTTGTCCTACATGGTTTGCACAGCAAATCCCGATGCAGCCTGAGCTCCAGCAAGGCACTTCTCTGTGTATACCAGCTGTCCTTGCTGTGGTCTTGCAGGGCATGTACTAGCCTCTTACCCACTGGACTGAGGGAGTCCAGTGTTCTCTGGAGGCACCGTGCAGATGCCGCTGTGACAGCCTGTTCTGAATCTCAAGAGGGTGGAGGACTGGGCTTCCCCCTGTGGTGGGGTGAGGCCTGGGGCAGCTCCCTCACCATGCACTAAGTGGACTGGAGCCTCCAGTTTGGGTACAGGCTGCTGGATGCTTTGCCCCGGCCCTGTGCTCACTAGCTATCCATGAGGGTGAAGGTGCTGGACTTCTGGGCTGGGTTCCTGTCTGCAGATTGGCAACAGTTCTAGCACCAGCTTTGCATCAGAGGAGAAGAGGGCTCCGTTTGGGTTTTTATAGAAACAAAGCCCGAGAAGGCTCTGTGTGCACATGGTGTGTTTGGGAGTAAGCACAGGAGGGAGTAGGAGATCAGGGCTGTGAAGGGAAGACACTCATCAGTGTGTTTAGCAGCTTAAACTCACGTTGGGGGTTCTTAGAGCTCAGGTCTGTTGGGACTTCCAGGAGAGAGCAGGTGCTAATACGCAGTTCCTCTCCATCATGGGCTGAGCGCTGCCCTGGCAATGCTAACGCTTGAGCATTGTGGCTTTTCCCACGTGCCTGCAGAGCATCATCAGGGTCCAGCAGAGAGTCACAGCAGTGGCAGTAGGAAGCTGTGGGCACTGGGGAAGCAGAATGTTGAGGGACTATGGGTGGGAAATACATTGATGGTCTAGAAATAGCCCAGCAGCAATTTTGTGCCTCATAAAGATTGGCTTCTGTTCGTTTTTCATTTGGGAATGTCTTTCTATTATTTCATAAATAAAGGAAAAGCTGGGACTGGTGGTGCACCCCTGTAACCCCAGGGGCTCCGGAGGCTGAGGCAGGAGGATGGCAAGCTCAAGGCCAGCCTCAGCAACTTAGCGAGGGCCTCAGCAACTTAGTGAGATCTTGTCTCAAAATTTAAAATAAATAAATAAAAAAGACGGGGACGTTGCTCAGTGGTTAAGCACCCCTGGGTTCAATCCCCAGTACCAAAAATAAATAAATAAAGGAAAACTGAAGTCCAGAGAGAGGCCTTACCCAAGGTCACATCCTACATCTTGGTGGAAAGACCAATTCAGTTCCCCCCCCCCCCCGCCCCCAGGGCATCCTCTAGTATTTGCCTGTTTAGCAAGAGTTTACAGGATACTTCCTCTGCCTTTGCCCTGGGTACTTTGCATACTTCATCCTGTCAAATCCTCACCAGGATGCAGGAGATAGGAAGTGCAATCCCTGTTTCACAGACGAGAAAACAGGCGCAGAAGGAGCGAATGGATGGTCAGGCTCACACATGCTAGTAAGTGGCCAACTTGGGGTTTGAGCCCCCAATGCAGGCTTTTATCTGCAGCAGTGTTCCTCCACTCTGGGGGAACAGAAAGCTCAGTAGTTTCAGAGATGAATATATTTTTTGAGGAGAATAAAAGCTCAGGCCAAAACCAAGCCTTGGATACCGTGGAAACACACAGATCAGGAGCTTCCAAGGACTCAGTAGATGGGGGCTCGTGGCCCCCAGAGGGTGGAAGCCCACTTGAGAGAGAGGCTCCTGAGTAAGGCGGAGGGGCACAGGGGCTCGGTGTACCTGCTGCCAGCCCCCGGGGCTGCCACTCTTGGAGCCATATGCTGGCAGGTACGCCATTCCCCTACAAGGGGACAAAGCTCTGGACCCAGATTTTCTCCATGACTTCTGGAGGAGAGAGACCATCTTCTTCTTCACTTACCCCAAATTGAGCAGACTCTGGGCTGCATCCGCTTGTTCCTGGGGTGCCCTTCCTCTCTTGCCACAGACTTGGAGAGAGGCCCTGCTATACGGTGCCAGGAAGCCAGGGAGAAGCCTAGGTCCATGTGCTGATGTGATTCTGTGGCCATCTGACTCAATAATGTCCCTTTCTCTCCTGAGCCAGGCTGGGTGACCACGTCTGTGGTCACATTTGCAACTGTCAGCACTGGACTATCCCTTCTGCCTGACCTCAGGGGTCTCGGTCTGTCCCCTTCAGTGGCTTTGAGACAGCAAAGCTGGAGGGGCTGGGCATAGTGATGGAGTTGGCTTCTTGGTGTGAGGATAGGAACGGAGGATTTGTCTTTCCTGAGCAGACCCAACGGAACCACCATGCTCCTCCAACCAACCACAGAAATCCTGTGCGCCAGTTACATTCTTTTTCCTTTCAACACCTCACCCTGATCCATAATTTTCTCACATATCTTGGAAAGGAACCTCAACCTGGATGGAGGGTTTTTCTATTAGAACCATTAAAATTGGGAGCTTGGGGACCTTGGATGAATCCATTCTCCATGGAAATAGCCTCTGGGAACTTAGCAGGGGGCTCTCAGTGACTTAGGAATTTTAGATCCACACCCAAATAGCAACCAGAGTGGACAGTGCATAGGTCAAGGTCACAGGAAGAAAAGTGGCAGATTCTGTCTTGCAGGGACCTGTGGCCACACGGGAAGCAAGATGGTGAGCATAAGAAGTGCAGGACACCCCTCCCCAATGGGAAGTCTGTTCTCTACAGCCTGGGCATGCTAGGGAGGCACAAGGGTGTCCAAGAAAAGAGGTACTAAACTGTTTTCTGCCGCAGACCCAAGAGCCTCTTGGTCCTCTGTGACCACCTGGCTATGCCAGTCAACTTCTTTTCATTACTGTGACAAAATACCTGGGATGGTCAACTGAGAAGGAAGAAAGGTTTATTTTGGCTCACAGTCTCAGAGGTTTCATTTGGTGGTTGCTTGGCCTGTTGCCTTTGGACCTGGGGTGAGGTGGGACATCATGGCAGAGAGTCTGTGGTGGAGGAGGCTGCTCACCCCACGGCATCTAAGAAGCAAAAAGAGAAAGAGGAATGAGCTGAGGTCTCCCAATCCTCTTCAAGTGCACCTACCCCGCGGTGCAGCTTCCTCCTAGTAGAGCCACATCTTCAAGGTTCCACCACCTCTCAATAGCACCACAGCCGGGGTCCACACTTTGGGGACACTTATGCACATTATAGCTCTGGTCTTACCCCAGCTGCAGGTCTGCAATTTGACTTTACCTTCTTCAACCTTTAAATTATTTGCCTGCAACAAAAAGACTAGCTAGCATGTCTGCCCTGTCCACTGATTGCTGGGCCATCTGACATGGACAGCTTCATATTTCCAAACCTTGGTCCATCCTCTGCTCTTGGGTCTATTATTGTCCTTTCTCCAGTTGCCACATACTTGTCACTTGCAGCAGAGCCTTTATCATTAGATTCCACCTGGCACCATGCTATCATTACTAGAGAGCTGATGTGGTCGGCTTTTTGCACTCATCTTGGTTGACCTTTTAGCAATATGCCACGTGAATGCTTCTTTATTTGAAATATGTACCTTTCTGGGGCCTCCATGACCCTCAGTCTTGTATTTCTTCAGCCTTTTTTTCCTAGTTATTCTTGGGTAGTTCCTCCTCATGGATTCTAAATGCTGGCAGTTGTCAACTTTGTTCTGGAATATTCTTTTTTACCCCTCTTTCTCCCTGTACAATCCTACCCAATCCTGTAACTTTAAAATGTGACTTATCAATTAGCTATTGCTGCAATATTGCTGCATAATAAGCTTTCCCACACCGCAGAGTTGGATAGCAGCAAGTGTTTCTTGTCTGTGCCTCTGAGGGTTGACTGAAGAAGCTGGGCTCCATGTGGGTGTTTCTGGGCCTCAGCTACATGGACATGGTCTTCTCACCACTTGTATTAGGGTTCCCCAGCAGAACAGGACCAGTAGGGTATTTATGTAGAAAGGCAGAAGGAGCTTATGATGATGCGTTGCCTCAAGTGGTTATAGAGACTGGGAAGTCCCATGTCTGTCATCTGCTAGTTGGAGGCTCAGGAAAGCTGGTGATATATCTCCAGATCAAAATTGAAGGCCTGAGAATCAGAGGAAGCAAGGGTATAATAGCCAATCTGAGTCTAAAGGCTTTCTAACCAGGAGCACCAGTGTCCAAGGGCAAGAGAAGATGGATGTCCCAGCTCTAGAAGAGAGAGGGCAAATTCACATTGGATGATGATCACTTACATTGAAGAGGGCCATCTTTACTCATTCAACTGACTCAAATGCTAATCTCTTTTAGCATTTGACTTACCCAGGGAATAATGTTTTACTAGCTATGTGGGCATCCCTTAGCACAGTCAAGTTGGCATCTAAAATTAGCCATTAAATGGCAAAGTTGGAGCTCGAGAGAGCAAGACATTTTAAACTTCTGACTCCACTGTGTTTGCCTCCACCTCACTAGGGGGCTTTGGGTTGACCTCTCAGTGGTGAGGAGCTATGCTTAGCCCACTGTGACCTGGGGCAAAGGTGTGGATGGGTGATTCTATCATAGGAGTGTGAGGAATGAAGACCAATCATTCCATCTAGCCCATCCATGCTGACAAGTCCCAAATGTGTTTCTAAGCTAGTCCTGAGCTTTGGATTCATGTTCCATATCCCCTTGACTTCTCTATTTTCCCTCTTGATGACTATGGGAGACAATTACTCAGATGTTCTGTGCCCCTCTTTCAGACTTGGCTTTCCTGTCTATTAAATGAGCAGGTTGATTCAAAAGAGCTACAGTTCTGAAAGTAGGTATGACGGATGGGATCTTTGAGCACCTTTGACTTCTTCTGCACTTCTACCTCACTTTGGATTTAAAGATGGTTGTGAACATGAATGTTTAGCCAAGCCAATTTTGGGGTGATTCTAGAACCTTCCATTGACCTCTTCCAGTGTCTCTGATCCTGGCTCTCGCTGAGCTTTCTTGGACCCCATGCAAAAGATCAGCTGGATCATGCAGAGTGAATGGATGCAGACTAACCAGGCTGTGGGTGGAAAGAAGGACCTTCTCAGTGGCTATAAATCTGTCCCCAAGCCCATCCTTAAGTTCAGAAGAGGCAGAACTGGTATATGACCCTGCAGTTTCAGGTCTACCAAGATGAAGAATTCTGTGGTCATTCTTGTGGAGACAGGTATGGCTCAGGCACACCATGTCCCAGGCAGGCCACCCCGTATCCTGAAGAAACCTCCCTCGAGAGCCCTGCAACCCCCTGCATCTGACTCCTCAGCCCTTGTGCACATCTGCATTATTAGCAATGCTAATACCATTCTGCAATGATAAATAATTAAACAATTATGGTCATGAATCAATAAGTTTAGCACATTTTTTCATCAGCAAATTGTACTGTATAAACAAGAAATATAAATTACCAAGTCTAATTTCCCCCTAAAATTATAAGCATTTTATATCTAATAATTAAAAAAGTATTAGAATTCAATGTAGGATAGTTAGAACTTTAAAGAATTTTCAGTTTCCACCAAACACCATTAAAATTGTCGTGTTTTATGTCTCTGAATCTGATTAACATTTTCAGATCTGGCCTCAGAAATCTTTCTTTGTTAATGCCCAGAGAAGCCCCCTCCAGGTTCCTCACAGACGCTGAATCCACTGGGCTCCAGCTTCCAAGGCTCTGAATCTGTGGGTCCAGCTGGAGAGCAGGGATTCATAGGGATTCTGCATTGAAAAAAAGAAAGAAAGCAAGAAAAAAGAAAAAAAAAATGAATTTCGAATGGATTGAAAGCCCAGGTTACAACTTCATGGTTTGAAGGCTCCATCCAGCACCCCCATCCCCACCTCCAGTCTTCTGTGTGATCTGTTGGCAGTTGTGTTTTGTCAGTGTGTGTTTTCATCGCTTGCTTTGTTTTTTGGTTTAGATTTCCAAGATTTAATAAAATAAACTAGTAGATGGAGCAAAGCTGGGCTCATGGTCCTCCAGGGCCCCAGTCTCGTCCATTACCCCACCATGGCTGCCCCATCTCAATGGGGTGTACACCATCCAGGTTGCCAGGGTCCCCACCATGCTCTGTAGCCCCTCAGGCACTGTGACTGAGAGCACCAATGATTGTCTCAGGGGACCACATGATCTTTCTTGTCTCTGGCCCCATCTCTCATTTCTGTCACCTCCTTGGCCTTCTAGGAAATTGGGTATGCAAACCCGACTTAATAGTCAGAACTGGGTGCCCCTTCTACTCTACGGATAGAAGATCAGAAATCACTAACGCCCCAAATCCCGGGAAATTTTACAGGTGGAAAGTCTGAGTGCAAGAGTGGGAAATGGTTAAATGACAAGGTCAGGTTTATCACGCGTGCCCACCTCCAGCCCCCGACAGCCTCCACTTTCCCAGGATTCCTGCTGCCTCAGAACCCATCCCTTTTCTGTGGTCCTTCCCTTACCTGCCTCTCTCTCCTAGGCTCCTAGAGCAGTGTGACAGGCTCCAAGATTCTTTTACTTCTACCGATTAAACGAAACTCAACCAAAAGTACAAGATGGAAAACCGGTTTCCCACCTTCACCCCTTATCCTTTCTCAGCTATTCCGAGCCCAGGGTTAGGGGGAAGCAATCTCATTGAATCAAGTAACGGCTGGCCCAGGCCTTCGGCAACCACCCTAGGGAGCAAGGGTGCCGATGTTCACCCAGGATCGAAACCTGAACGCCAGGAGTCCACCTGGCCACTCCCCTCCCTTTCCCTCACCCCCCACACCCAAGTGCTCCCCTGGCCTTTCTGACTGGACTGACTCAGTCCTCTGGGTTCCAGTCCCCACCCCACCCTGGCCTTCCACTCCTTCAGGGCGGTGGCTATGGCCTCCCTCTGGACTTTCTGCTTCCAGACTCCTAACTGCCTCGACAACATTTTCAACACAGCTGAAGAATGAGGTTTCTGAATTGTGAATCTGATAAGATAATCCCCATCCCAGCTTAACATGCTTCATGAATCCATCGCCCTCAGGATGAAGTCCAAGTTCCTGAACTTGGTGTTTTAGCTTATGTATGTTGGGAGGCAGGGGCAAGTTAGTTGAAGCACAGGGTGAGGGATTCTCAGGGGATCCAAAGAGAAGGAGGTCAGTGGCCAGCACAGGAAGAGCAGGGCATCTGTGCTGCTCTCTTCCCTGTCCCGTAGGTCCCCTACATGCCTTTTCTTCTGGGTCCTCCTCTTCCTGCATGGTCATGTTCTCCACCTCCCTATCCCAGGATGTACTGTGGCTCCCTCCAACCCCTCCCTGCCCACTGAGCTGTGTGATGGGGGTAGGTCCTGGTCCCTCCCCTGCGCCCACAGAGTTTTGTGCAATGACCACGGATCCTGGGGGCGGGAAATACTGAGAGACTCTGAAGCCACTCCCCCTCATGTACCCATCTGCAGTCCCCACAAAGAAAGCAGGTCGGACACACAGGTGAGCAAAATCCCAGGCTCCTGAAGTGTTAAGATACCCGGGCAAGTATCTGAGTATTTGCAGTATGCAGACTGCAAAGGGAAGGGGGTTTCTGCTTCCTATGTGTCCTGTGGGGGTCTGGCTGAGACTAGGACTCACAGGCTTGGTCCCTAATGGACTTCAAACACCTCCCTCCCCTCAGGGCTGATCTGTCTTCCTGTGCCTGTCCACACCCTTCTTGCACTCAGGGACATTTCAGCTCTGCCAACTGCCCTGGGTTTTCCCAGGTCCTTCCTACCAACTTGGTGTGTCACTAACCTCAGGTCTTTTGTGACCTGGGGGCAACTGTTTTCTTACTTTTCAGGCTTGAGCTAGGCACGTAACAGGGGCTCAAAAATGGATCTTGTGATTGGAAAAAGAATGAAGTTGTAGGATGACAGGTTCAAACCAATGAAGGGGATGCATGTTAAACAGACATTATCAGAGTCCAACCTGGAGGGCCACTGATGGGACCCAGCTCTGAAGGCCCTTCAGGGGTCAGTTTCGGGCCTCCCTAGAATATTTGGGCTCAGGAATCATTGTTCCCAGGGCTTCTATGGCAGTGTGTCGATTATTAGTCATTGAAGGACATCCCTCTTAATGGACTGAGAATGTTAAAGAGGACAGCAGTCATCAGTTAAATAAACAAACCTCTTGGTTAAAACAGATTGATTAGTCCCAGAAAAAAATCTGCTAAGCAATCAACTGCCAAAAGAAATTGCCTGGGGCCTGGACCCCTGCCAGGTGTCAGCAGTATGTCAGGGACCACGAGGAACACTAGGGGCCCTGGGGGGTGGGGCCTTTGGAGGTGGAGAGTGGTTGTTCTATTTCTGTTGGAATGCAGAGCCTGAGGCCAAGGCCTGGGGGGCAGGTAGCTAACCAGGGACACCATCCCAGGGACTGGGGGCAGAAAAGAGGTGGAGACAGTGCAAGGAGGAAGTTTCAAGTTGACCGTCAGTAGGGGCCGCTGGTGCTTGACCTTGTAGGACCCTTTTAAGGAGTGGTGTAATATGCACTACTCAAGTGTCCACCTGGGGAAACAGCTGTCCCTTACTGACTGGTGGTGGGGGACCTGAGTATGAGCTCTGCTACATACTCAAGATGTCCATGTGTGTTCTGCGAGAGGTGTGCTGGGTGGGCCCGCTCTACCTGGCCCAGGAGCGGGGTCCATGCAGGAGAATGAAGGGAGGCTGCTGCCTCTGTGGGGCCCAGGGGATTCTTGATGAAGTGCATTTGGGTGCTTTCATTTCCGGCAGGACCTCCCAGCAGAAAGGGGTCACGGCACACTCAGGGTACCCGTGTCTTGGCTTCTGGGGTCAGAGCCCTTCAAGCCCTGGGTTGAGGCTGATGCTAGAGAGCCAGGGCATCCTCTGAGGATGTGGGTGAAGAGGCCAAGTAGGGGAGGCCGTCTGTCCAGGTGGGCCCCTGCATGTGGGTCTGCTCTTTGGCCTTGCTCCTTTTTCCGCCTCCGTTTGTCTGCGCCGGGTGGAAGTCTCAGGGCAGTGGGTGCCAACGCCAGGATGCCGGGGCTCCAGATTTTGTTTCACTTGGTGGCTCTTAGCAACATGTTTCTTGCGTTCTGCTCATTCTGTTTCACATTTCACACTTCCCCAGGCTGAGAGATCCATCCATCTAGTGCAAACGCTTCTGACAAGGCTGGGGCGGAGGAGACCCCTGCTGGGCCCAACAAGGGCTTGCTGGGGGTGGGCTGCTCGCTGGTCAGGACAGCTTGGGGACGACCCTGCACCCACCGCTCTCTCTTTCCTGGCCCTGTAAGTCCCTCTCAGAGCTAGCTAGCTCAAGCCCTGGCCGCTGCTTCTTCCTTTTCCCTTCCTTTTTGTCTCTGAGCATCCCCTGACATGGTCCAGATCTAGCGTCTTCTCCCTTATACCCCCGACACCACCTGAATCAAAACTCTCATCCTCCCCCCGCCAAAAGCCTGACTCTTACACTGCAGCACCAATTTTTTTTTTTAAGATTTTTTTTTCTTCTACTTTCTCAAGGTCTTTAATCACTTAAAAATAACTCTCCTAATTTCCTGTTTCTCTCTATATTTATATTGATTTCAATTTAAATTGTTTTGCATAGGTTTTTTTCCCCCTTTTCTTTTGAAATACTGGATTAATCCAAACCTCTAGATTTTTATGCATGTATCTATGTCTCTATTATCTATCTATATTTAAAATTTTAAATCTATAATAACATTCAGAATTAGCTCACAAAACTGGATTACACAAAGCCAGCAGGTTTAAAAATATTTCAAAGATGTTGCTTTCATGCTTCAAATCCTTGAAAAGCCAAATACATTCACTTCTGAAACTAAGTCTTGGGTTTTGCTGGGGAAAAAAAAATAAGAAAAGTGTTTAATAGCACATATGGCATAATTTTATTTGACATCTGTTTTGTAACAAACAATATTTAGCTCACTTATTTGCTGAATGATACAGTACACAGTGCAAACAAAAAGTCCAATGAACAGTTTTTACAGAGTTTGTAATATATCAATATTTATTGCAAAAGAATGCAAAACTTAAACATTTAAGTGTGTTATTGATTGTAATATGCAAAACATTGATTACTGTATGTTGCCATTGCAAAAAAAAAAGTGTACTAAACGCCTGCTGGGTATGAAAATGAGGTGCATTTCAGCAAGAGGCTCTAGCTCACTCCCCTTGGTGACATTTAGTCTTAGGCCTGCTCCCCCCTCGTTTGTGTCATCCTATCGAAGACAGCTGTCAATATATTTAGGATGCTTTAGCTCATAACAGCAAAAATGGTGAGACTATTGGCTTAATTGCGAGGAGTGATTGATTTTAATGGAAACAACATTTAAAAACTCAGAATGCACTTTCTGCTGGCAGTGCTAACAGAACGCACTAATGAATTGAAGGCTCACACATAAATGCATAGTACTTACGGCAAAGATTAGCAGAGGACAATGGTGGTTGATGCATTAATTTTGTTAACTCTAAAATTGAAATAAAATTATTTGTTTACATAATTGGACAATAGGAACCTGGACAGAAATAGAATTGGGTTATCACCTGGTGAATGAAGCGAACGCTGGTCAGTGGAGCCGCAAGCATGACGCTGTTGTTGTTTTTGTTACCATCATTATTATCGGAAAAATCCTATCGGAAATAATGTCTAAGCAGACCATTCTTCAAGTGGTGGGCAGACAGAAATGACAAGGACTCCCTGTTCTGTTTAGGTTCTGCGTGGTCCTTGAGTGGACATCAATAAAATAACAAATGCAACCGAGTTGAGTTTGCTCAACTGGAGGGTCTCCGGGCATGGACTGGAGCATGCCCAGGAACCCCCAAAATAAGGCTCAGAAAAGAGGAACAGTCTGGACCAAGAATGTTACAGATTTGATCACTCTGATGGGCTTTTCTGACTTCCAAAAGAATAATTATAACAATGATGACAAAACCAACAGCTGATACTTGCTGAGCACCTCTGTGTTCCAAATCCCACCTAAGAACTTACCGTGCATCACAATCTATCATCCGTCCCTGTAGCCTGGTCCTGGAAATGCTTTCTGGCTTCAGAGGGCTCTTATTTTGATCACACTGGGGCTCTCAACACTTCAAAAAAGCCATGGCGTATATCTTCTGTTTTGCAACAGATTTTCTTTGGTGCTTGGTGTCTACTGTGTGCCTGACACTCTCAGGCTCTGAGTGCTGGGGTTGGAGGAGGAACAGGATAGGAAGACCAGATTCCTGCCCTCTAGTTACTCGTGGGCAAGGTCACTCAGGAACCTAAATTTATATATGGGGCAGCAGTAGGTTTAGTTAGCTGCTTTGGGGGAAGGTAGAAGCACTGGAAAGAGCCACTTGCAGGGATTTGAGGTCAGAGCAGCCCCTCCTACTACGGTTGACCTTGAGGGTGGGATGGTCCTCAGGGCCCAACAATTTCCCCTTCAGGAGGACATCTTTCTCGAGCTGAGAGTCCAAAGCATCCTGGCCTTCCTCTGGCCTTCCATGCTTTCTAAGATTTCCTCACCTTTGCCCCCAGCTGCTGGCCCAGGAGACAGATTCTCAGTCTGCCGGGGCTATCTCTATCTTGGGTGGACTTCATCACTTTCACTTTTAACTATTTTAAGCCTCCCACATTTTGGGGGAGGGAACCCCAGGATGCTCTACTACTGTGTTATATCCCAAGCTCTTTTTATTTCTTATTTTGAGACAGAGCCTCACCAAGTTGCCCAGTATGGCCTTGGGACTTGGGATCCTCCTGTCTCTGCTTCCTGATTTGCTGGGACTACAGGTGTGCCTTACTGTGCCTGGCTCTTCTTTGTCTGTTTGCCTTGCTGGGGATCAAATCCAGATCAGTCTCCACATTTTTTTAAAAGGAGGATTAAATGTGATAATACATGGAAAAGCCTATATAGTGCCTGGCACAGAGAAAGCACTTAGAAAATATATATATTTTTTTAATATTCACATGGTTATTATTGTTACTGCTGTGGCTACCATGAGCCCTTGACATTGTTTAACCTCTGACTCTCAGCTTCCTGGTGTATAGATAAAACAATGATAGTGTCTCTCCTATACTACATGGGGATCATTGAATTGGGGTGCTTCATGAGCACAGTTTTGCATAGCGGCTACCAGAGAAAAAACATTCAAATGTTAGGCAAGTGTAGCCATAATGCTGGGTCCACACAGAAACAAAGAATTCATTTCTATTGCAAAGGACCTTAAGCTTTAGGGTCTGCCCTGGCAGTGACGGTAAGTGGGAGATACAAGGACACATGATCACCTTCCTTCATGGGGGAAGGTTCTAGCAGATGTTATGGCTTTAACAATCGGCATCAATGACTTGGAGCTGAAACCTGACTGGAGACCTCGGAGCAGACTAGCCCACCTACCCACTTCCTCCCCCATCCTCAGCAGCAATTAGATGCTGTAAAGGAAACAGAAAGCAGAGGCGAACAATATATGTCACAAGGAAATAAGAACATTGCACAACTAGAATAAATAATAATATTTTTTTTTCTGGCTTTAATGAAACTCTATAGATATAAAAAGCTGGAGAAAGGGGATTTTTTTTTTTTTTTTACAGACCTTAATTATAGCAGGGTTGTTAGTAAATTTACTGAATTGCAAATGTAAAATATTCTGATGGCCTGAGTAAAACCACATATTTAAGCCTTCTAAATGAACATTTCTGTTTTTTGAGTAATTTGTACCATCTGTGTCAAAATTCTGAGTCTAAAAAAAAAAGCAGTGGAACAAATGTTGGTTCCATAAAACAGTCCTAGTTCATTGTTGAAATTGTCACACATTAACATTGCAGGCCATCTGGGAAGACAAAAGCCTCTAACCAGATTGCGGAGATGATTTTATTGGTCTGGTATTAATCAGGATGTGGCATAATATTTAAGCAGAAAGGAGAGATGAGGTGAAGTGGGGCCCTCCGTCCGCCCCAACTGTGCGCCACTTGTACCATAACCCCCTTAGCGCTAGGGCGCAGGGTATTTTTAAAGCCGGTTTCATCATCAGAAAATGTAAATAAAAGGCAAGGTAATGTTTCCGGTTTGAAAACAGGCACACAAAGCACGGGAACTTCACGGACTCTCGGAGAGGGAGAGCTGGCCTTCAACAGGGGTCACCCAGAGCCCTGCTGGAAGGATGCGGAGTGGATTGCGCACAAGACCACACGCCCGGGGCAGCCAGCTGCTGTGCACCCTCCAACCTAGACAGGCTGCGCAGAGACTGGCTGCTGCTGGGCCTCACCATCCCTGCACCTTGGGTCCCCTGCACCAAGGCTGGGGTTCCTGGGCACCTTCAGACCACGTGCCTTCATCCTTCCTCATCCTGGCTTTGGTCCAGACTGTCCCCATCCGCTGGAGAGGGGAGGGTTCCCTTGAACTTCTAGGAAGGTCACTTCAGTATTCACAGCAGAGTGACAGAGGGACAGAGTGATGGTTTAGAAATTGCTGGGCTTCCTCTGGCAGGAGGTGGGCACATGTCTCCGGGAAAACGTGCCATGTGAGTTGAGATCTGATGTTCCTCCAGGGGGTACCACTTCCTACATCCCTTTCACAGTGCGAGCATCTCACAGAGCACTGAGAGATGCCAGTGTCTGAAAAAATATGTTGAAGACATTTTTTTTTCAAATAGCACATCCCGAAATGCAAGCCACCAACTCCATCAGGTGCTTCGTGGAAGGAACAGGGATCTGTCCCAAATGCTGGCTTGTGCTGAGTTCACAGAGGGATGGCAGGTCAGTCTCCTGGGTGACGTCTTCTTAAAAGGTTTTCAAGAGAAATTTGTGCTTATTTTACCTTATGCACCAGGGGTGTCCAGCCCTCGTGTACTGTGACGAGGTGTCCTTCAGAAGGTCAGGAACACTTCCAGACTGGCAGGGTCCACCTTTGCTCCACATTCCATTTTTATTTTTCTCTTGATTTCTTTCTGTCTTTCTTTTAACTATTGTTGTAGAGAAAAGGGAGCTCTCTGGTCACTTAACTGAAACACTGAAGGAAAGACTAATAGGAAATGCAAGTTGGTAAGTGTCTAGAGCTCAGATCATTAGGAGATGGTCATGATGGTTGCAGGATGAATTATAAGAGGGAGTTTCTTAAAAGTGGGAACAGATCACACTACCCTGCTGGGTCGGTGGCTCCCACTTGCTCCTGAGAGAGGTCAGAATTCCCATGAGGCCCTGGGGCTTCTACCCCTTGTCTTCTGTATGTTCCTAAGGAAGGCACTCTTCCTCGCGCCTCCCTTCATCTCCCCAGGGCCTCTGCATCTGCTCGTCTCTCTGCCTGCAGGGCCTTTTTGTGCCACCCCAGTGGACCTGATCAATTCCTTCCTTCCTTCCTTCCTTCAATGCCGACTCAGGCGGGGCTTCTTGGGCTGCACTCCTTGAGTCTCATGGCATCCTGCACTTCTCTGCAGCACATGGGATTGTTTTAATTAAATAGTTTATTGTGTAATTACTGTTTGTGCCCTCATAGCGCATCACGAGAAGATCTCCTGTTTTTCCCAATAAAATAATGAGAATGGTTTTGGGGGATCCTCTTGCACACATAGACTTCTAAGGGTACCATCAAAACAGTCCAACGCCTCTTTAGAACAGTGATTAATTACGTTGGAATACATATTTGAAATCACTTCTTATACCAGATAGTGCATTCAGTAGGAAGGCTTTTTCATCCTCCCAAGCCACAGGTCCACTGCATTCAAACTCTTGCACGTACCTGAATTCCACTGCCTTTTCTGCCAGGGAACTGTTTTCTCTAGGCCCTGCCTTTAGTAGTCTGCGGGGTGCAGAGCTGTTTGAATCCCTGAAAGTTGTTGAGAAATGTATCCAAAGCCATGTGCACCATTTGCCATCCGTGTTCTCCATAAAATAACCACTTACTGGATTGCTTTTTTATGTGATCCTTAAAAGGCTGCTTCCCAATGACATCAGCACCTGCAATTTTGAGATCACACACATCCCCTCCCCAGGAATAACTATTATTGTTCCATTTATTTTATTTGACTTTTTTTTTTCCTACCAATTCCATCAGGTGCCCTCTATAAGCATCCAAAATTAGCATCGATTGAGGACTTGCAGGACTAATATGTGGTTTCCTTCAAGTTCAAGCTGAAAGTAATTAAGAACAGAGCTGGTAATATGATAAAGTTTGCAAAGATGCGAGCACATGGCATTATCCTGAAGTTTAAAGAACCATTTTGGGAAAACTCTGACCTTATTTTCTGGTGTTAATGGTCATTCTTTATCATCTGTTCCCTAGATGATAGGTGACACTGAGGGCAGACTCAGTCTTGGTCACTGCTGAGTCTCAGAACTTCACAGGAAACCCAGCACCTTAGGAGCTCAAAACCATTTTTTTTTTTTTGGAGTAAAGGCATGAACTGAATGCAAAATGTCTTGGACAAGGGACAGGGAAGATGGGTGTGCACGCAGTGTTGTGCACACAAACAAAAGGGAGGTTCCGAGAGGAGCTTCCTTTACAAGGCAGTGTTGGGGGCACTCACCTTCCAGAGTGAAGACTAGGAGGCCTTACTGTTTTGCACACACACACACACACACACTCACACACTCACTCAGAGTCATAAACACACACACCGACACATTCACACACACACATACAGAAACAGAGGCACAGATGTACACACAGAGACATACAGACACATTTACACACACACAGATACAGAGACACGTAGACACACAAAGACACACAAACATACACAAAGACACACACAGACACAGATATACTCACAGAGACACACAAGTAGACATACACAGAGGTACACATAGTTGCACAGACACACAGATACACATCATCAGAAATATAGACACATAGACTCACGTACAAACACACACCCAATGACACAACAGACACAAACACAAGCACATCATAGAAACACACACACCACACACACACACACACACACATACACACACACATGCACCCCAGTGTTCCAAAGAAAAAACTGATCTCAGACCAAACCGAAGCCTCTAGAACGTGGAGGGAGAGAGTCTGGGACGCAGCGCCCCCGGCTGTGGCACCGTGCTTGTCCCAGGGCTGAGCAGGTGCTCTGTGCAGACCTGCTGTCCTGGGGAAGCCCTGCTGGCTGCTTGATGGTGCTGTCACCTCCCCAGTGCCTTCCACTCGGGCAGCAGCACTGAGGTGTGGGGCTTCCTGGTGCCTAATGGCCCAGGGTGTCGTCGAGGGCTATTAACCCTGCTGGCCATTAATCCTGGGAAATGCCCAGGGCCATTACAGTCTCCAGGCTCCCTGGCTCTCAATGAGTGTGACACAACCCCTGGGAATGCCCCTGTGGGGGTCCCGACTCCACATCCACAACCTGGGGACCACGGCCCCATGGAGAGACCCAGAGGTGCATTGGGCCTTTCTCTACAGGAAACCCAAAGTCCTCTCCAAGAGCTGTCGCCAGGCCACAGGCAGCTGGGGTGGGGGCAGGGACAACACCAGAAGGAAAGGTGACTACTGCTGCTTGTGGAGGGCTGGGGACAGGCGATTAATTGGAGAAAGGTTCTGGGTGGCACAGGGAGAGGCGTTCACAAAGTCAGGCCAGAGCTGAGGACTCCAGCCTCCCGAGCCACAGGCCTCCTGGGCTTGTCCCCTGGAGCTGCCGCCTGCCTCACTCTGTTCCTGTTGTCCTGTCAGTCATCCCCAGCTCTTTCTCTCTCCTGCTGAGGTGCTGTCCTTGACCTCTGCTGGCCCATGACCTTGGTTATCCTGTAGCCTCTGCTCCTCTAGGACCTCTGCTGTCCTGTGGCCTCTGATCTCCTGGGCCTCTGCTCTTCCATGGCCTCTGCTGTGCCATAATCTCTGCTGCCCGGTGACCTCTGCTGTCCAGGGCCCCTGCTGCCCCGTGACCTCCGTCCTCTCAGGGCCTCGGCTCTCTTGTGCCTCCACTGTCCTGGGATCTCTGCTCCCATGGCCTCTGCTGCCCGTGGCTGCTGCTAACCCTCTGGCCTTTCCTCACTGTGTTTTATCTTTAAAATAGAAGATCTGAGGTTAGACCTCCAGGCTCGGATCTTGGCTCTGCCGTTGCCTAGCTCAGTGGCCCTGGGCGATCCACTCACCTCCTCTAAGCCTCAGAAAAAGAGGAAAACAACAGAGTTATTATGAGAATTAAACAGAATCACACAAGCAGAGTGCTTGGGACAGTGCCCGGAGCCCAGCAAGAGCTCCATCCGTGCTCCCTCCTCCTCTTCCCTCCCCTTTCCCTTCCTTCCTCTTCCTCTTCCTCTTCTTATTATCCATGTCCTTGTTCTCTCTGCACGTCTTCTGGCCTCTGTCCCCTGACTGTGACACTCATTGGGCACCATGTCCCTTCTGCCACCGAGGGGCTGTGCCTGGATGTGGCTCCCGTCCCAGGAATGAACGCCCTGCTGGCTGGAGCACCTTCCCTCCCACCACGGCCAGCCGCTGGCCGAGGGCGGTCTTTGCATCCAGGGCCAATTTCTGGTTTGGTGGAAGTGAGTCCTACCACTGTCTGAGCAGAGCCGAGGGTTTACCCAGCCCTGTCCCAAGCCACCTCATCTGTGATGTTGGCCTGGCCAGTATTCCAGGGCCCAGATGCAGAACTAATGGCCAGACCTGGATTTTCCACACAGACCCGCCAAGGCTGGGGCCAGCACCCCCCTCCACCAGGGCATGCTGTAATGTCATGTTGGTCTCAGTAAAAGCCACCACCTGCTGTCACCGTGAGAGTAGATGGAGATTTGGGAAAAAGTCAGATTGGGTGGCAGAGGGTTTGACCCCAGTTTCAGGAAGCAGATTTGGCTAAGTTTGCTAGAATCCACCAATTAATCTGACTTTATTTTTTATCTTTGATTTCAAAGACCCTGCCCACAGCTGACCCCTCCTGGCCTGGGGAAGGCCCTGGAGGCTGCAACGCCCCTGCCTGGATCCTTAACAGGCTCAGCCACCAACAGAGCCCCCTTTCCCTGTGGGCTCTGAGGTGGTCCAAGCCAGGGCCTCTGCTCTGGCTCTTTCCTGAAGCCCAGAGAACAGGGAGCAGCATCCCCCTCCCTGAGGGGCCTGGCACTGAGTGTCACACAGGAAATCAATGTGGGGAAAGACACCAGCCCCACCCACCGAAGGACCAGGATGCAGGGAAATGTCACTGCTGCTGCACAAGAGTATCGTATTATCAGCCCCTTGCAATGGGCAAGTGGATTAAAATGCCATTAGCACAGCAAATTAAGCTTACAAGCGAAGTAAACAGAAATTAAATCAATAACCAGCACAGGGGGACAGCTGCTTTTCCCAAATGGTCCCCCAGGGATGAGTGCCAGTGGGCACTTGGGGTTGGGGGTGGGAATGTGGCTGGAGTTGGGAGAGGATGCGTGGCACGGGTGGGCATTGATTGTCCAGGTACAGAGCAGTGGAGCCTCAGAGGGTTGGGCTGACCTGTCCCTCCTGTGAGCTTCCCTTCCTGCCTCCACGCAGGCGCAGACCCCATGATCTGCCAGCTCCTCGTACCTTCTGGAAGGGATGGTGCATAGACTGGCCGGCTTAGCATCGCCCTCCTTTTGGCAATGGGTCCCTAGAGTCTTCTTTGAGCACAAACCCCTCCCCACTGGAAAGTCAGTGCAGTTCTTGTAGGTCTACTCGTTCTTTGACTTTAGCCTGTTACCAGGCTTATGTCATGAGGGAATTATGTCCCCATGGTCACAACATTTGATGAAGGGATGCTCAGCTGCTCTACATGTGTGCCAAGTGGCAGTACAAGAACTTTGACTCAAACTTTCTGAAATGCTATCCTGTCCTAAAGTGTTGCTGAGCAGATAACAGGAAGATCTGGCATCCTATTGCACCGGGAGAGCTTAGGTTGAGAGTGAAGCCACACAGAAGGAAAGGGATAAAGGATGTATTTGAATGCCTGGATCAAGCTATGCCTGAAGCTATACAAGATCCATCCCTGGATTTTTTGGGGGGAACCTGAGCCTCCCCATCTCTTATTCTTTAATTCTCAAGTCAGTCTAAATTGGGATTTAATGGTTTGCAACTAAGATAGTCCATCTTAAAAAAATAGTTGGATTCCTTTTTTAAAATATATTTATTTACCAAACACCTCTCAGGCTGTTATAGTTTAGATCTAGAATATCCTCCAAGGGCTCATGTGTTGAAGGCATGGTCCCCAAGGCAGCAATATGCAGAGGTGGGGCTTTTGAGTCATAAGGGTCTGGTCTTGTGGGCCCATAATTGAGTGGATGATTGGGGGGTGGTGGAACCCACAGGAGGAGGAGGCAGGTCCCTGAGGAGCATGCCCTGGAGAGTAGCTCTCAGCCCTTCCTCCCCTCCACTGCCGCCCCGCCTTCTCTCTCTCTCCGCTTCCTAGCTACCAGGAGGTGGGCATTTCTGTCCCTCCATGTGCCCCCTGCCAGGGTGTTCTGCCTCAGCACAGCCCACAGCAATTACAAACCGAAAGCCCTGAAACTCTGAGTGAAAATCAGTCTTTCCTCTGTAAGTTGATTTCCTCAGGCATTTCGTCACTGTGGTGAGAAGCTGACTAGCGCAGGGACCAAGGGCATGTGTGGTCACAAGCCTCGGTGGACGGTGATGTCCCTTGACCTCCCTTGCTTTCCCATCAGGTCCCTGCTCTCTGGATACTGTTCCTTGTCCGTCCCCAGGGGCCCTGTGTTGTCCCCTGCTGTCCCCCGACAGGCCATTTCTCCAACCCTCTGCCTGCCGAGTCCTCCTCCCGGGCAAGCAGGCTCTGCTGGGTTGGGAACCCCTGGCATCTCTTCTAGCACCTTCCCTTTTGCCCTCTGGGGGACACAGGAACAGATGCTTATTCTTTGTCTTCCTGTGGGCCCTTCTTCACCTGCCTTCCCCCAGGAGGAGTCGAGGAGAGGCCAGGACTCAGGGTGAGACATCTTTTCTCCTGGCTGCTCCTATGCTGCTGGTGGGTCTGAGCTCGGAGTCACCTCCCCTGGAAGCTGTCCTCCCACAGGGGGTCCCTGCCTTCTCTGTGCTTTTGCAGCCCGAGGGCCATCCTCTGTCTCTCGAGTCATGCTCTTCCATAACGGGCAGTTCTGCCTGCCTTCCCTCTGTTCTGTGGGCTCCTTAGAAGCAGGACCAGACTCGTCCCCCCTTCAGGTGCCTGCACAGAACCCAGGGGTTCGTGAGAGCAGGCTCTAATGGGCCTCATGATGGATGGACGATTGGTACCACAGCAGAAGCCTTTTCCAGGGCTGCAGTCACAGCTCTTGGAACACTTGGTAGAAGGGTTCAGGGGTGCTCTTGAGGGTCAAGGCCTCTCTGGGGGCCTCTGGCCTTGTCCTCCCCACTCCCCATTGCCCACCTGTTTCTTCTTTTCTAAGGAAGGCCCCCTGGCCCCCTGACCCCCACACTGCCAGGCAGTGGGGTGGGAGTGGCAGTGAGGACAGAGGATTCAGGGGACTCTCCTGGGCCAAGGTAGTAGGACCAGGTCTCTCATTTCCCTTTCCCTGACTAATGGCTCCGCAAAGATACTTCTAGAAGCCCTTCACACTGATGAGGGAAGGGCTATGAGGCTATCATTGTTACTAGTCTTTGGGGGGTACATCAGGGGCAAAGCCCCCAATTCCTCACATCCTATAGACAAGGGGCTCTTTCCTAAAGACCCTCCTGGCCCCTAAGTTGGCTCTGACTCTCTTGTCGGTGGTCACCAAGATTCCTAAAGGCTTGATGGCCCCCTCAGTCTGGATACCTGTCAGTGCAAGGGAGACTGGGGCCACCCTTCACCCCACCTGCCCCAGGGGTGGGATCCCATCAGAGAAGGAAGGAGGGAGCTGAGACCAACTTTGAAGACTTTTCAATTCCTCTGTTGATTTTTTCCCCCATCTCCCTCCCTCCAGTTCCAAATCCAATTCTAGCTCCTGGCCAACTGGTAGAATTAAAGGATTAAGAGCTACCCAGGTCTTATCCCGATATGAAAAGATTTCTCCGAGAGCCTCATAGCTCGGCATCCAAAGCCAGGGCGATCGCTCCCCGCCTGCCCCGGTATTGTTTCCAAAGCCTCACTGGAACCACCTTTTGAGCTCCTGGCTAAGGCATCGTCATTCCACTTATCTCTTAAGACCTCTCTCATAATTGCTCAATGTCCAACAAGCAGAGAGAACTGCAGGCATTATCTGTTAAGGGCCCTCTAATCCAGTTCATAAGGACAGAGTGGTAATCAGGACACCTCGCAATCCTTCTAAAGTCAACGTGGAATTTCACACGAGCCCTGAGCTGCCTCCTGGAGGACCCCCAGGACAAACACAGTTGCCAGGTTCCCCCCCCACCTCCACCAACCACCAGAAGGGGACAGGGGGGCTGCACAGGCTGGAGCTGGCCAGAGAGACCAACCTAGAGAGGGAAGAGACTATTGAAAAGCAGAAGGGATTTTTGAGTGTGTGCTAGAATGTGCGTGTAACTGTGCACAGGTGTATGCACAGGTTCACGTGCGTGCGCATGGATTTCCTAGACAAAGGTCACTAAGGTGGTTTGTGAGCTTGAAAGGTCAGCCCTGCAGCCAAGGGCCCCTGCGGCCATGGCACAGGGCTCTGCAGCTGGTGGCCTCTGACAGGCAGGTGGCAGAGGTGTGGATGAGTCAGACACTGCTTGTCTGCAGGCCCATGGGAAGTGGCTGACAAACGCTGTTCATCTTCGGCGGGGGAGGTGGGGGGACAGCCAGTGCGCCACTCCATATGGGCGCACCTAGATCTATCAGTCGACTGTCGACTGCCGCCCTTCATGGGACACAGGCACGTTGCTCTGACTGATGGTGCCTTCCTGGGGACGTCTCGGCGACTGTGCAGGTGCGAGCTCAGATGCCAGAATCCCCCAGCACCTCACATCGGTTCATCCACCTGCAGTTGACAAATGGAGTTCTCTTCCTCTCACCCAGCGGGGACGATGGCTCTGAAAGGGTCCTCAGGACAAAGTCTTCTTCCTTCCCAGGGCCTCACCCAGATAGACCTCGGGGTCGTGATTCGCTCTTAACATGTGTCCAACTTGAGCAAGGCTTAAACCCTCTCCTGACCTCCAAGTATGCACTGCTACCCCACCAGTCCTGCTGGACCCACCTGGAAGCCCAAGGTCTGCAACCTCAGCCCTGAGAGTGCCTGTCTGCCTGCTGATGGCTGAGACGGAGCCGTCAGCCACCCTCTGCACATGCAGCTCAATCCGAGCTGACCCAGCCTGGGATTTATGGAAAGCAAATAAGAAAGAGCTAGTGAGTGTGTGCTGGGGTCATGGTTTGGGTCCTCCCAAAGAGGAACCCAAGATAAGAATGTGGTGCCAATGGCCAATTTAGAAGGCAATCCCAGTGAGCATGGTGGGAGGGAACCGAGAAGGGGGGACGCAGCCACACACTGATCCCCAGGTTGCCCCTGTGCCTGGAGCCTCCCGTCCTAAGGCGAGCTTGGGAGGCGTCATGGTGTATGCTGCAGTGTTCCCATGAAAGGACGAAGGTGACACAGAATCCTGTCAGTACTTGGGAAGGGCTATCTCTGGGGTGTCAGCTACCTGGCCCTCCTGGGTGTGAGGGCAAAGGGTTTTCCATGTCTTTGGAGAGAGTCCTCAGCATTAGAGATGTGGAACTTCTGTACCTGGCCTTGGGAGCACAGACGTGTGTTGACTGCTAAGCCCTGAGACACGTGGCCAGGAAGAGACAGGATCACCTACAATGGCCTTTCCTAGGTCACATCTCTGAGTCAGGCTGGTTGGGGTAATGGGACAATGAAAGCATTGCTAACCCCAAGTCTGAACTCTGCTGATTAACTTTTGGTTGTGTCCTGTTTAAGTTCCTGACCTTTCAGGCTCCTGGGGCCCTAGACCTTGGGCTGCCTGAACAGGACCAAAGAAAACACTGTCCCCCAAGACAGTGACCTAAAACACCAACCAGTGAGCCAGGGGAAAATGTGCATTTGGTATAGGACAGGACAGACACAGGGTGTGAGCCATACTGTCCACTCTTGTGCTGAGGTGTGACCCTGGGTCAGCCACATTCATCTCAGGGTCTTACTGACCTGAGATGAAAGTGACTGGCTCAGGGTCTTACTTTTTCCACCTGAAAAATAGAAACTCTGTAGACAAGCAAGGGGGAAGGCTGGAATGACCACAGTACTGGAATGAGTCTGGGGACATGGGTGTGCATTCCTCTTCAGCTCAGTATAGATGCAGAAGGACACAGGTAGAAATATTCGTAGATGTGGTTGTATGCAAGGGTTAGAATGCACACATATTTCTTTGCTCTGTCAGCTGAGGAGGGCTAGAAGCGATGACATCCCAGTAATAATGAGCATACCTATCACCCATATCTTGGTTTCTAATACCATTCTCCAAGACAGGAACCAGAGTTACTTGCAGAGATGGTTGATTTTGTGACAGAAGATATACCAGATGAGTGTGAGACAACTTCTAGTGCCGAAAAGTAAGAAGTATTCAAAATGTGCACAAGTACATACAGTGATGTGGGGTAGGTCGGAGGGACATAGGAACTGACTGAAAGAGCTTCCAATGGCCAAAACTGGGGCAATTTGAGCAACAATATAAATGTAATTTTGGGTTGTAACTCAGAGGATAAGATAAACATCCATGAATCCATATGGATATAAATAATTATATTTTTAAAAAGTGGGTGAGAAGATGCAGTGCACCCTCCAGTGCAGGAGGATTCCAAATAATTTTTGTAGACACTCTGACCTCAGAGAGGTGGCTGATACTCCCACTCCTGGGCTACACATGGTGACTTCCTTCCAAAGTGACCAGTGTGGAAAGAGGGGAAAGAGTCACTTACTGAGAAACCTGACCTCGGCCAGGTGATGGAGGTCAGCATCCACAATGACAAGTCACATTGATAGTATGAGTTGATGACAGTGGCACTTCACCACTGTGGTGCTTCTCCCAAGAACCCATAACCCCAGGTTCACTGAAAAAACATTAGACAACTCCAAATGAGAGACCGGACCGTGTTCCTCACATCTGTCAAGGGCATTAAGGAAAAGGGTCGATTGAAACCAGGCAAGTCTGAGGAAGAGGTCTAGAAGGTCCTAGGGAGACAGGATGACTCCGTGTGAAACCCTGGATGGGAATCTGGAGCAGAAAAAGGACCCAGGTCAAAGCTCAGGCAACCTGAATGGAGTATGGACTTCAGCTAATCCTGTACCAACCTTTGCTCCTTATCCGGATGACGGGGGCTGTGGACCCAAACTTTATGTATCTCTTTACCACTTTTCTATTCACAATTATTAAATTGTTCTATAATTAAATTTTTAAATCATTCTACCATTTAAGAAAAAAATGTTTTTTTTTTTTTTTAAATTGGGCACCTCTCCTTGAAGACAGCTTGTCCATTGACAAAATTGTCCCGGCTGGGGGTTAGGTGGCTTGCTTTCTTGTCACTGTGTGACTCTGGGCAAGTCACTTCCCCCTCTGGGACTCGGTTTCCCCATCTGTCCAATGGCAAGGTCGGACCTCTTAGTCTAACCTTGACAGTCTGTGATTACCTTCATGCCCCACTTGAGTGGCCAGAGAGACCTTTTCCACCGGGGGGACCCAGCTGACGGCACACATTTGCAGGAGGGGAGGATTAGGGGCACTGGTTGGTGGCTTGGCCCGAGACCTTGTACTCTGGCACCCACCTTGCTGGGCCTTCGCCTACACAGGGGTGCCCCGAGTCCCGCCTGCTCTCATTTTCCCAGCCAATTCTGGAGGCAGAGAGTGGCAAGCAGGAGAGTTTTGACGATACGAGGAAGCAGTGATGTGTTTTAATGCACTGCTTCCTGGGGACCCAGAATGAAAATTTTAACAACTCAGAAGCTGTGCGTGGAAGGCGCCTCGACTGCTGGTTCTCAGAAGGGTATTCCAACTAAATTGCAGAAATAAATATGCATCTTCCTCGTTTTTGATGAGCAATCACTGCACAGAGCCCAGATCCTTAAGTGGCCGCGCACTCCTCAACGGGAGGAAGAGCATCTGCGAGGAATCGGGCTCTGCGGCTTTTCAACTGTGTCTGTGCGTCGTGACCAGGAGGCCACGAGCTCCCCAGGACCCACCAGGCACGGCCCGCTGTACTGACCCAGGGAACAGAAAAGAGAAAGGAAGGGGATCATTTAAAAAAAGAATTCACAAAGGCACTCCCCAGAAAAATAGGGCTTTATGGCCTGTGTCATTATAGTATCATGAGTTTCCAAAGGGGACACAAGCTGACTCCTGTCAGGGGACAAATCCTGAAAGGAGGGACTTGGTTCTGTTAAACCTTTCAGCATCCTCAGGGGCCTGCAGTCCTGGTCCCAGGGCACCAGGGGCTGAGCCATTTCCTGTCTCTCCTTTCTCCCCACCACCCTGTCCAGAGCTGATTGCAAAGCCAGCCGGCCCCATTTTTCACCAAAGTGGGTCAGGCCCGGGACCCCTGGAGTCTGTGACATTTGTCCCAATGTCCCCTTTATGCAGTGGTTTCCCCCCAGTCTCTGGCATGAGCTTAGTTTCCAACCCTTCCTTAGACACCTGCAGAAACACCTCCAAGATGGCCCTGTGGTGCGGCTAATGAACAGCAAACATTCCCTCACAACCAGAAAGAGAGAGAAAAAAAAAAAAAAAAAAAAACCTCTACAAATCCCCAAACCTGTTAGCTGGAAAATATTCCAAGATCAACACATTTTAATTCACTAATTAATACAGCTAAAAGGCATTTTTCATATTAGACTTATTAAAATCACTTGTATTTAAGTGTTTTTGAACTCATATTTTCCGATGCTGTGCGTTTTCCTAAAGTGTTCTAGTCATGTTATGCAAATGCCTATTTAAATTACCAGGGGTATTTGTTTTCTATTTCTACTCTGTAAAACATAATTTTAATACAAGTTATTTGTGAAATGCACATTGGAAAAAAGAAAATAAGATTTGAGATGGCATTTCTATGATAATTTTATTGCAAATGTTGACCATGTTTTTGTATTTGTCTGCAAAAGGTAATGCAAGATATACATAAGACATATTTCTGGGATTTATTGTCATATGTGACTAAATTAGTAAAAACAAAATTTGCTTCATTTTTTGAACCCGAGGCAGGGCAGTCCATCACCCCGAGAAACGTGCTTTAGAGGAAATTGTTGCGGCCACGCGGCAAGCTGAACCTCGCACCATCACAGAGAAAATTCTCTCCACCTCTGCCCTTAAACAAGATTTTCTGACACCTGTGTGCCATTGGACACAGCGTTTGAAGCAGAAACACAGGCTTTTGCAGGGGACAGGGCGTGTTGGCATGAAGCAGGACACGAATACTGAGTGGAGGACATGACGAGGGGGCCCTGGAGTTATCAGGTGGCAAATGTAGTGGTTAGACTCCAGGACAGGACAGAACCCTAGGAGTGGTCCCCTGGGAGGGTTTTTTCCCCTGTGGTTTTATCTGAAATGTCTCATCTTCCTATGATCAGTATTTCATTGCAACAGAGGCTTAATAAGATGGCTAGAGCAAAAGATGGAGGCTGAGAGAGGATTAAAGTTCAAGTATCATTGCTATTTCTGAGCTTCCTGGCAGCCAAGGGGAAAAGAGGATACATGAGTTCCATGCCACTGAGTTCACTGTTCAGCAAGAATGCCTTTTTTTTCTTGGAAGGAGAGATAGTTTCCTCCTAGTCTCCCAGTCTTAGTGGAATTTTCAGAGGGTTCTTCATAAGCAAAAACAAGAACTGAGAAAGATCTATTCCCTGGTGAGCTTAGAGAGGCTGCAGAAGTGTCCTTATGAAGGGTGATTGGATTCACACCAAAGATTTGGTGATCAATCTGTGTTTAGAAATATTTGTGGGCTATTGTTGGGGCACCGGTGACAGAATGAGACTCCACCTCCCATACCTCTGACCTCAGTCCGACTGGGACAGTCACTGTTCACTCTTACCTGTGTCTGCAAGGACTACCTCTGAGATTTTCCCAGGCTCCCAGGGCTGCAGTGGGAGCACTGTAGGCCCGGGCGCCAGTGGGGACCGCACTGTCATAAGTGCTGGTCCTTTGTGGGAGCCAGGTCTACAAGGGCTCTGCTGACCTCCCTGTTACCTGGATCCTCTCCTCCATTAACACCCGTGGACGGGGAACCTGGCTTGCCTGGGGGAAGGGGGCTCCCAAGACCTGGTGGGCACACAGTAGGGTTCTTGTTCACAGTGGAGGTTTCCTGAAGGGAACTGACAGGGATGTCACGTGGGCCAAGGGTGGAGCTGCCCCCTTGGACTCACACTGAAGCTCTGTGACCGTGAGCCACACCGTCATGGCTCCCGGTTAATGGCAGAGATGCGCAGATGACAAAATACTGGGACAAAGTGCCTCGCATGGTACCTGCTCCCAGCTGGCGCTGATCAACGGTACTTAATAAAGCACCCGAATGTGATAAATCTGCATTGCCATCCTGTGCGGTTAGGTGTATCCACCATCATCCCCATTTCATGGAGGAGGAAATGAATGGTCTCAGAGAGGTTCAGCAACTTCTCTAGGGATACAGAGCCCATCAGGGGGCAGGCTGGGGCCAGGCTTTGGTCTCCCATCCTTGGCTGCAGGGAGATGGGTGAAACGATCGGACTGGACTGTCCATCTTCAAGAAGCAGCCACTTTGGAGGCTGGTTTGGATCTGGGACTCCATGACCAGCCCCGGGTCCTACCCTTTGGAAATGCCAAGCGTGGACACTAGAGGTGGACACTAGGCGTGGACACTAGGGCCCCTGAGCCGGGCACCAGTCACAGGCTTGGCGGTCACTTCCCACCTTCCCTGATTCTTTCCCTTCCCCTGACTCCAGCAGGGGGGTTGGCTTAATTAGGTGAGGCCTGCAGCTCCATATTTAAAGAGGGAAGCAGGGGGACCCTGGCTGTGTGTCTCCCCTCCCCTCAGAGCGCACTGCGCGCCTCAGACCTGGTCAATAAGTGGTGCCCGCCTCAGGCCCGGGAACCCGTGGGTTTTCTTTCTCAGAGCCAAGGCTGACGCGCTGGGGTCTGTCACTCAAAGAGGCACCCGGAGCCTCCTCCGCATGGGCCTATTCAGAGGGCCATTGTCGGGCCAGCAAAGCAGAGCATGTGGCTAGAGAGCGTTAGCCGCCTTGGTGGCCGCGTGCGGAGACCCAGACAAAAGGCCCAGCCTGGGAGGTGTGGAGCGTGACAGCAATTCTAATTGGCGGGGCCCTTGGAGGATGCGTACCCTCAGAGCTCCTCTGGGTAGCTCCTATTTGGATCAACAGATGTTTTAAAATGGAGGCCTTGTTCTCAGGGGTGTCCCTGCCCGCCCTCTGGAAGCCCGCAGAGGAGGCTCTGCCGACACACTCAGGTGGTGTCCTCTGAATGTCACAGAGGCTCTGACAAGGCACACACCTTCCACAGCCTGCTGGGAGAGGGGGCGTCCTCCCGGGCGCGCCCCACCGGCATCAGCCAGAGGTCGGTGCTCCCTCCCTGTCCCCCTGACACCCAGGCCTCTGCTGAGCAAGTCCAGGAACAGCCCTCGAGAGCAAGAGCCTGTTCCCCGTCCATGCTGCCTGGGTCACCCCAGAGGCTCTGAGGCTGGGTGAGGAGTCGGTCACAGCCACTCAAGTTCCCTCTGAGAACATTCTTGCCCCCACAGGAGCTCTGGACTGGAGTCTCCAAAAGTTTGCTGAGTGACATCACTGGGCCAGGTTCAAGGTCCTGGTGGCCTGTCCTCAGGGACCACCAAATGGTCACAAATGGTAGGTTAATGATCACAGACTTCCAAGGATATGTGGTCAAGGGGGGTCCTCCCCTCCCTGGGGGTGCAGCCACCTCCCGAGGGGGATCAAGGCCAGAAGGCTACGGGGCACTTGGCCATTCCACAGCTGTTTAGTAAGCTACTGTGTGCCAGGCACAGTGTGAGGGCGGAGCACACAGCCAGCCAAGCCCGGCAAGAGCCTTATCCTCCAAAGGGTACAGCTGAGGCCAGGGTGGGAGAAGCTGGCCGTGAAACACCATGTTAGGGTGGCCCAGTGAACAGTGCAGTGAAGAAAATAAAACAGACCATGAGATGTCGGGGGGCTCCTGTAGCTGGTGGTCAGAGAGTCTCTTGGAAGAGGCAATACAGGCACAGTAACCCAACCAGGGTGATCAAGGGAGCTGCTGAAAGACAGAGCACCTCTGGGAAAGGGAACAAGTGCAAAGGCCCTGTGGTAGAGATGAACCAGGTGTGTTGAAGGAGCCCAAGAGGCCAGAGTACAAGGGGAGGGTGAAGGGGACAGGGGCAAGAAGGGAGGTGGAAATGGTGAACTAGGATCCTGGGATTCTGCGAGGCTAGAGTGAGGCATCCGGATTGGATTCCTGGTGCTGCAGAATGAAGAGAGACGGTGCATGATCTCCGTGGTGTTAAAAATAAATTCCGCTGGCTGCTGTGTAGGGAAGCAGGAAGTCTCGTTCAGAGCTGATGGTGGCTGGATCAGAGAAAGAAAGAGTGGCCTGGTTGGAGGCAGACCTGGGGGCTAGGACGCCCCAGGGCTTGCTGACGCAGGTGTGAGGAGGAGGAGAAGATGGCACCCAGGGAACCCTGGGTTTCTGCCCTGCGTAGCTCACCCCGAGGGTCTGCACCAGGAGCCGTCCTCAGTGACTGACCAGGTGGAGGGAGTAGGATCTGAGCAGAGGCTGCCCGTGGACATGGTCCTGAGAGGCCTGAAGGCACCAGGAGCGCTCGGAGGCTGTTGCTTGAAGTTTTGCGGAGGAGGTGAATTCCGTGCTTCAGGACCTCGAAGGATGACGGAATGTTGAAGAAATGATGAGAAGAGAAGGAAAAGCCAAACGGGAAGGGACAGGGGACAAGCAGGTGGCCTTTTGGGTGTGGGGTTCCTGGAGCCCCTGGGCTGAGAGGGAGGACCCAGGTTTTGGGATGGGGGTTGCAGTAGGCACAGCTCTGACCCGCTCCTGCAGATCAGAAGGGACCACCAGGTGGGAAGTCCAGGTGACTCGGGTGAATCAATACCAGGAAAGACGAGGTTTGGCCTAACCATCCAGGCACCCCTTGATGTGGCCAGTTCTGAGAGCTTCTGTGTGGGTGGAATGAGGTGGGCCACTCCCATTCCTTCCAGAGATGGTGGACGCTAGAGAGAGGCCTGGGGTACCATCTGCTCCCACTTTACCCTGGCCCGGGCATGCTGACACAATCTGGTCCCACCAAGCAGAGAGGGTTTCCCACCCTCTCCTCCTCCACTCCACGTAGGCATTTTGCTGTTCTGCAAACTTGACATGTTCGTTCACACCCCAGGGCCTTTGCACTTGCTGTCTCCCTCTGCCTGAAGGCTTCCCCCCCCACCCCCGTCCCCCCCCCCCATCTCTTCACGAGGCTGATTCTCTCATAGCAGGAAGGACATTTCCTCTCCCCAGAGTCCTCCCTGAATCACCAGCCTGAGTCCTTCCCATCCCATCCCCCATTTCATCTTCTTCCTGGCACTTTTCACTGACCAAGGTGATATTGCTTGTTTCCTGGTTTATTTCAGGACTCCTGCCTACCCCAACCAGAGAACCTCAAGCCTTGGAATCTTGCAACCCCGTCCCTCTCGGTCACGGCTGTGTCCCCAGGACTAAAACAATGCCCTGCCCAAAGGGAGTTCCCACCAATACTCGCTGAAGCAATGAGCATTTCAGGCGCCTCACTGCAGAACTGGGTGCCCAGACTGAGCCTCCTCCTGATCCTTGGGGCCGGAGGCCTCCCCAGCCCCACCCACGCCGCCTGGGAGGATTTGTTCTGCTGTCCCTCGGGGTTCCAGCAGCAGGAAGGCCGGGGGGGTTCTGGGTTTGGTTTTTCTAATTGGTTTGATCTGATCATGAAACGCATCTAAAAATTGGACAGCTGGAAATGTCTCTCCTCCCATTTATTACTTAAAACAGTCTTGGAGTTTGGGGGTTGTTTTTCAAATCAGAGTCTCCTCAGTAAAAGAAATGAAAAAAAAAAATTTTTAGAAAAATGACCGTGAACCTTCTCTTGCATATTTCCAAAGAGACCCCACAAGGTCAGGAGAAGGCCTCTGTTTGGGGGAGCTGGCAGTGGGTGCCCCACACTCCAGACGAGGCCTGGGAGTGTCCGGGCCCTTCTGGGGGCTCAGCCATTCTGCCGTCATCATATCAGGAGGGGAAGATAAATTAAGATGAGTGTATTGCACAGTTAGACATTAACCACGACAGTGAAAAAGTACCGTGAATGCTAAAATGGCCCAGACTAAAATATACGGAGGTTAAAATACAGGGTAACTTTACAAATCACTAATAATTTCTTTGGCTTTCACTGCAATAACATTGATTTAATTCATTAGATTCCTTTCTAAATCTATATTTCAGTTTTAGAGTTGTCAGTTTCTGTTAATGACAATTTTGCCCCATCTGTTCCAACATGGAAATGAGGTTCCTTGCCGCAGACAAGATAGATCTCTAAGAGTTGAAGGAGGAGAAGTCTTAAAGGTATTTCACTTGGATTGGGCTCGATTTGATGATTCACACTCCAATGAAGCTGCCCACCAGAAAAAAAAGAAAAGAAAAAAAAAATACACACAACTTTTTGGGGCTGCCCCTGGAAAGATGAACTCTTTCCTTCTGCCTCATCCATCCATTTCCCTGCCCCACAGCTACCCCGGCATCAGATGGACCCACTGTGTTATTGTCATTTCGTATTTGGGAGAGGGAACATTCAAACATTCCCACTCATTCTGTTTTTCTCTCCCCTCTTTCTCTCTTTCTCTTTTTTTTTAATGACAGAGCAATAATTCCGGGTGTCAGCATATCAGAATTCCAGCGTCTGTGATCAGAATGAAAATGAGCTGCTGTAATTTGGCCATTCAGATCGGCATATTACAGTAAGTCATTTCTGTAAACCCGGTGAGCTTCTGTCTGCCTGCCGTGGGGTTTCCAGCTCTGTGAGAAATATCTCTGATGACGCCCTCCAGTCCACCAGCCCACACATCTGTCACTCTCCTGCAAGAGATGGTTTTGAAAGCGTGGGTGAAGGATGTGTTCAGATCTAGGTAGCCGATGATGGCATTGGAGGGGCCAGTGTGGGTTGGGCATGGGTTCCACTCAGGAACCAATGGGGATTTAAGAGCACCCCGTTTTCCTGAAGGGGAGGGGAGGGTCTTCCTCTTCCGATGTGAGGGGGGTGTTCCTGAGCCTGCATCAGGGTTGTGTGTTATTGGAGGGAGACATTCCGCTAATTATCAATCATGGAAAAATAATTCCCCCATTAAAGAAGACACAGGGTGTAATACATGACCCAAGCAACAGAGGACAATTTTAAAATTTGAAAACCTTCCAGAAAAATATGCAGCCATTAAAACATATATGGAATTAGGTCCGGATCCTCAAAGTTAATATTCACCATATGTATTTACATTCAACTCAACTCCGACAAATTGAGTACTGCATTACGGCTGGGAGAAAGGGGAGATTGCCTCTCACACGGCCTGATATTAAGTTGAGTTACTGTTTTGCTGTAGACTTCTCCAGAAAGTCTAAAGACAGTTGAGAAAAAAAAAATCAGACTGAAAATCCTCCTTGTGGATCTGCCTCCTAATTTCACATGTGAATTAGTGAAATTTTAACATTTCACATGTCATACCTTGAGCAAATTAAAAATCAACAAAAATATTAAGGTTCTATGTTACCTTCTCAAGTGTACAGAATGTATAAAAACTTTAATCAAACACTCGGGTTTGCTCAGTTTTAAATTGTGTTAGTTTAATGGTTTCTTTTCTGCTGTTTATATTAATGACATATTCCCATCTAAATATATTGCTGGGCCGAGAAGCCCTCACAACATTTCCAAGGTTGAATGAATGCAGTTGTATTCATGGTTTTTTAATAAAAAGATCTTTTCCTATTAAGTCCCTTCTTCTTCTTTTTTCTTTTCTTTTTTTTTTTCCTCCAAAGATCAAGGCGCTCTACAATTTGTACCGTGGCACTGAGACTGATATAAATACTCATTGCCAACCACCTCATTTAGTGTGCAGATGCTTGCTATCCAGCCGGGGAGGGCCACCGAGCCCCCATTTCCTCCACATCCCACTAAGGATGGAGGCCAGGGAGGGGCCACTGGCAACACAAATTGCTTTTTCTAAGCACCAACAGAAGGTCTCATCACTCGGAGAACTGTCTTAATTTTGCTCTTCTCAGACAAGTGGTTGCATTTATACCTGACTCATTTGGAAGGGCCTGGCTCTGTCTAGAAACTTCTGGAAGGAGGTACAAATGGGCCTAATGCAGGGCAGGTGCAGGGCCAGGAGGACCTTCCAGTGGGCAACTGGAGGATCTGCAAGTTTTGTTTCAGGAATGGGGTTTAACACCTCCTCGCTACCTGGGTCATTGGAAATACTTCCAGAAAGGACCATGCCCACCTGGCCAGGCTTTCCACACGGCCTCTCTGATCTGGAGTCATATAGCCCTCGCTGCTTGAGCGGGATTCTAATTTTGGCAAAGCCACAGATGAACTTTCCAATTTTATGAAATTGATCAGTTTTCAGGGTTCAGAGCAAGGTGGGGAAGGGCTCATCACAGGTTATTCAAGGGACTTACCCCCAGGGGGACAGGAGACTTTGAATTTGCTTGCACTGGGGTTAGGGCAGATGACTCCAGATGTCTGGCCAAGCTTGTCACCTATAACTGGGTGAGCTGTTGTGGTGGCTAGTAAGGAGCTTTCATGGTCCAACTCTTCCAATATAAGGCAAGCTGTAGAAAATCACAAATCCCCCATATATATAAATACAAACAAGTGTATTATCATCCCTACAGGTAGTTCTTGGGTAAAGTAAGTTCTGTTTTTTTTTTTTTTTTTTCTTTTTGTGGTGCTGGGGATTAGAACCCAAGGCCTTGTGCATAGGAGGCAAGCACTCTACCAACTGAGCTACATCCCCAGCCTGAGTTCCTGGGTAAAGCACATGAATCCAGTCAATTCACAAACCCTGATCAAAATGAAGACTGTGGCATCTTTTCTTCAAAGTTATTTGTAAACGCATTGATTATCACGTAATATTGCAATCGCACAGACCTAAAGAAATAAGACAATAAACAGACAACCACGCACCACCCCATTTTGTGCAATCTTAGCATGGTGTTGTACTTGCTCCAGGCTCTGTGACATTAGCACAGCAGTGATCCTAGTTTCCCTCCAGCCCAGGCCCAGGCCTCCCCGTTATGAGGAGTTTTATGCAGGCCAGGCCTCTGGCAGCTTGGGGACAGGAGCTGATTGACCTAGAAAAGGGGGTGCCACTTGGCAACACCATTGTAAACCTCTTTCTTCCTCACCCCTGGAAAGGGAGGGAAGGAAGGCTCAAGGTGAAGGACGGACATTTGACCTGAAGGCCCAGGAGAATTTCGTGTTGCAGCATGCACCATGCTCTGCAGGCGAGAGAATGAGGTGATTAAAGCTAAAAATGAATACAACTGACCTGGGAAAGTAGCCCTTCTGAAATAATTAGGCCACGAGACGCAGGACGAGGAAGCACGATTCAGGTGTTTGTTGAACAAGAAAGACTCTCCCCTCCCCTCGTGTGCCTGTGCCAAACCGTCGGAGAGTGCCTTGGTGCTCTTGTGCAATTGGTTTTTATAAACAAATTCATTTCTGACCACACAGGACAGGGGGATTCAAGAGGTGACTTTCTAAGCTGGGTTGTGACAAGACCAGGGGCTTTGCTAATGGACTAGAAATATGACTGGATATGAAATCTTTACCTGTTTAAAGAAAATGATAATATATTTCAAGCAAATTAATTCCATCTGGACCAGTTAGAGCACATAATCAGCTACGTTATGCAAATAGTTATCTTTGTGGTGGAAATCAATAACTTATTTTCTTCTGTAATAAAGAAGAAAAAAGGGGAATAAGTTTTATTAATTATGTTCCAAATGAAATGTTTTCTTGCAAGACGGTGGGTTTCATTTATTTCATTGTGAGGGCTTCCCCTTTGCCAATTGCTGGGAATCTGATAAGGGTCTTTGGCAGGACATCCCTAAAGCCACCTCCCGTTGGGAAGGTGGCTCAGGGAACCGGGCCAGGCCAACTTCTCTAGTGATATCAGCTCAGCGATGGTACATGCCTGGTGGGTGTCTGTCAACCCAGGGCAGGTCCGGCCTCTCCCTGTAGCTGCAATTCTGAGGAGCATCTTATTTATAAAGCTTCCTTGACCACAGTTAGTCAGTATGGGCTCCAGTTATACATGAAGTTAATGACAATATTGATTATGCCATAACCCATGTTAATAGTGAGTGTATTGCCTCTTACCCATAGGGCGGTATTTATGAGCTATTTCTACCCTCCTGAACATGACAGAGTCTTGCAGGAAAAATAGTTCTTACTCTTTCTTCTGATCAACAGGAGCGTGTCTTTTGTGACCATCTGGGGAGTATAATGGAGAAACGACGGTCCTGGAACACTTCAACTGGGAACACTTTTATCCATTTGTACCCTCAGGACGGTCACTGCCACCTTTATTTATTTATTTTTTTATAAAAAAACCGAGGGGAGAACCTCACGGTCCGTGCTCAGCCTACCCACATAGCTAGATGGGGGGATCTCTTCCAGCTTGGTCACATTCCAGGTGGCTTTTCTACATGTTCTGATTGAATCTTTTAGGGGGGGTGTTCTCCCAGGGTCTGCTGTCATCAAAGCAGGTGGATTTTTGACCCGGATGGTGCAGTCACAGTCACTTACATGGGGAAATTCATCAGAGCCTCTGTGGGGCTGCAGCACGGTTATTTTTGGCCTTCTGCCATTTCATTTATGAGGTACTTGTATTTGACAAACAGATCTCATTTATGCACAGATATCAGCCTTCTTCCTGCCTGATTATGAGACACAAGACCGTCCCCTGACCTGGGTCCCACGTCTGTGAAAAGGGGGCCATTCCTTGCTGGCTTTGTGAAGGCCCCTTCCAAAGGCAAGCCTGTCATTTTCCTGGCAGAGGGATTTGGAAGCAGGAGCCTGTTGTAGTCTATTGTGTATCAGCAAAAAAAAAAAAAAAAAAAAAAAATCCCTGCTCCCGAAGGCCTTGTATGTGGCGTCACGGGGAGCAGGCTCAGGATTTCTGGGGACCCAGAAGTCTGGGAGGGCACCTGCTGCAGGAGGTGATTAGGCCAGTTTATGGGGTAGGTAGAGTTAGCCTTCGAGGTAAGTGGGCAAGCGCCAGACAAGCCAGGAGCACTGAGTTCTGAGGTTTCTTCCACCCCAGCCTTCTCTGGCTTCCTGGCCTGACTGCTCACCTCTTCCCAGGAAGCAGGTGGGGTCAGGTGTCTCAGCTCAGCAAGAATGGCAGGCAGATGCTCGTTAACCACCCTTTCTCCATGCACCAGGCAGGCCTGTTTATGGATTCCTCTGACCCAGTCTGCCAGGCGGCTCCAACCGGTTGTGGACAGCTGGGCTGCTTGGCATTTTATGGTGAATGGCGGCTTCCCAAGGCCGTAACTGTGTGTGCCTGGGAGCGCCAAGGGACATGCCTCTCCTGCTTGGTTCTTCTGAGGGGTGCCCTCCCCAGGGTGCCACAGCCCCTCGCCTGACTCTGCCAGCTGCTCTGTCACCCTGGCTGGTGAGAGCAGGAGCAAAGGTGTGTGCAAAGCAGCCCCAGCCTGGGCAGCCGGCACGGGCTCCATCCAGAGGGGAGCCCCCATCCCAGACGGCTGCGTTCACGGTAATGACATCTCCTGGGGAGGTACCTTATTGCTCTCACAGAAACAATCTCTACCGAGAGAAATTAATTGTTTTGTTGTCGATGGAAAAGAAACAGAAAGAAGCTATTTTTAAATGTTCTTCCTGTTCGGGGCTGTTGGAAGGGCAGGTCACAGGGAGCTGTCTCAAGACCCCATTCCCTGAAAGGACTTGCAGGGGTGCCGCCGTGTTCCAGTGGAGAACCTGTGCCTGGGATTAGTGGGGAGGGAGGAGTTCTGATGGGTTAAGGTCCATGCAGGTAGCCTCAAGCCTCCCTCATGGTGTGTTCCCTGTGCCTCAATTTCCTGATTGGAAAAATGAGGACAATAATGTTTTCTTATAGGATGGCTTGAAGATTAAGTGAGATAATATGTGCTTAGAGTTTAGCTTGGAGCACAGCAGATACCCAGCAACAGGCTGATAGGAGAAGGTGGATGCATGAAAGAGTTTAGCAGCTGATTGACCCAAGACTCTCCTGTGGGCAAAGTCTACGTTGCACCCAACTCTCCACAGCCTCCCTGTATGGTGCTTCTGCATGCTGACCCACCTGGTGGATAAACTCTCAGTCCTCTGGTCCTAGATCATGGCCAGCCTCCAACACTCCCCTTACAGGGCCACCTTCACTGGTGCTGAGGCAGACTGGGGCTCATCTTTGTCTTTCCTGGCATTCCAGACTCACCTTTAGCTAAACCAGTGCAGGGGACCACTGGGCTTTCAAGTGTAGCAAGAAACTTCTGGAACTGCTCCCTCAACAGCAGACCCACACGCACAGACGCATCCTAATGGGGGCCCGGCAGCATATTTACTATTTACCGAACATCTGGGAGATAACAACTTTTATGGGAGGGATTTTAATTAGCACTGTGGCTAAACGTGGTAGAGTTAACATGGGTGGCATTGGTTGGTATGCTCACTTCTGTAAGAGGCATCTGGCCAAGAGACGTGGCTGTGTTTATCACCTGGTCCCTGCCATTAATGAGTATGGGGGCTGGGAGGCCCAGGGAATGAGGCAGCCCAGGCCACCATCAGGACAGCCAAGGCAGGGCTGGGTGTGGTCAGGGTCAGGCTGGCTCTGTGGCTGTGCATATTGTGAAGTCACACAGGGCCCAGTGCTCAGAGGGTCCCATGCTTGGTGCCATGCTCAGCTCTTGCCATCTTGAGATTCTTCATAATTTAATCTCTGAGCTTCAGTTTGTAAGTGAAGTCCAATGGGATCCTGGAGCATGAGATCAATAAAGGAGTGACAATAGGGGTGTCTGCTTTTTCATGCCACTCCTTTTGCATAAAGTATCTAAGATGCCCCCCAAGCCCAGAATTCCAGTGGATCCACCATGCGTGGGTGCTTAGCAAGACTGGAAGGGAGCACAAGGGAAACGTGTTACCTCCAGGACTATGTGGGATGCTGACAGCCCCCCAAAAGAGGCCATGCTTCCCTTTGAACCTGGAGACAGCACTGTTACTCCAAGAACACAAATGACCTAGGGATCCGGCCACATCCTTTCCTTTCATATCAATGTTACTTCCCTATGACCCCCAAAGCCATGATGAAGAAGAAAGAGGAAGATAGGGTACCCCTCTGTCCCAGGAGGAGGGTAGAAGGTGTTGGTAGAAGGTGCATGTACCAAAGGGGTGAAATAAAACCACGATTCCAAATGAAATGCATATGAAGGTATGAGCCGTGCAAGATGTGTGCAAGTTTGGTGATTCTGCATAGGAGCTGAAAGCTCTTATGTGTGCATTTGAAACTGGTACGGCATGATATAGAGATGAATGGTAAAACTCATTTTAATGATGGAAAAATTTTATTTTTCTTTACTCAGAATGACATTAAATAGCAATCTAAAAACACTACACGTTAAAAGAAAGACAGCTGGAAAAAAGGAAAACACTTCAGTTTTTAGTACCTTTAAGGGCAGTTTTCCCCTGCTTTGTGAAAAAGGGACACCATGTTTAGCTCTAATTTAGGTCTTACCCCTTAGGCAGCTGTCTCTGGCTGTGGGATCCTGATAGGCTTTGGGTCAGGGATTCAAGAAAATGTAGTTCTACAGTAGCCTTATGAGCTAGGAAGGGCGATAGCTGGCCTTCGACAGTGGTCACCATGAGCCGGGCACGTCCGAAGCAATTACATGGAATTTTTTCGTTTAATCCTATGAAGGGGAGTCTGTGACGCCCATCTTACAGATGGAGATGTTCAAGTCTAGACAGGTCAGTCACATGGTCAAAAAGGTGCAGAGCAGGTATTTGGAGCCCAGCCAGAGTCCAGAGCCAGTGTTTGTGACCTCCTTGATGCTCTGCCACCCTTATTGTACCCAATTTTTGTACCTTTATTTTATTTATTTCTTTTTCTGTGGTGCTGAGGATGGAACCTAGTGCCTCACACAGGCCAGGCAAGCGCTCTACCTCTGAGCCACAACCCCAGCCCCTTTGTGCCCAATTTTATGGGACAGGGAAACCAAAGCTCAGAACAGCCCATAGAGATGAAGGGGCATCAGGGTGGCAGGTGACCCTGGGCTCCCACGTGCCTACCCTTTCCCCTGAGCTGCGCACTGCCTTGTCCATTCTGGAAACATCTCCCTCCTCCCCCTGAACATCATTTGTCATCACGGCTCCAGTTTCACATTAATAACCCAGTGAGTAACTTTGTCTGTTCCACATTCCTTTTTGAGTGATGACTTGGGGCCTCAAAATAGCTGTGCCTGCCCCTAGTCAGTGCCATCACGCATGCACCCAGACACCCCAACACACTGCACAAGGGCACGAGCACCCAGATACATGCACACTCAAGTGTATAGACACATGCACAGATGTTCCTGCCCACAGACAGGGAGGCAGGCCCAGACACGTACACATATGCAGGCCTAGGGGTGGACATGTGCAAGTCCATGTACACACTTCTGAATGCACACACGCACACGTCCTTACACACACAACAGACTTATCCCAACACTGCCAGAGCCCTGGAAACTCTACTCCCAGAACCATGACCACAGGTGTGGGTGTGTGCCCACTGTGCTCTGTGACAGAGCCATGGGGGTCAGGGGGAGTTGCCCAAGTTTGTTGGCAGCTCTAAGACATCTGCCCTTGTGGGCACCCCTGTGCTGGAGGGAACTGAGGCAGGAGACGGGAAGCACGGCAGCTAATGCGGAACCACAAGTCAAGGCAGCCTGTGTGGGGGCAAATGTTTGTTCAGATAAAAGCAGGATTAGAAATCACAAATAGCGAGGCCATTGTGCATATGTGGAGTGACAGCTTTGTCCTATAGGGTCCCTTGGGGAGCTCCCCACTGAGTGGGAAGGAGGCACCCAGCGGCAAATGATGGCTAGGCAGGAGGTCACCATGAAGGAAAGTCAGGATGGAGCCATGTGGGGCCTGAGGCAATCAGTGGGACTTCCTGGGAGTGTGTGAGGCTCAGCCCTGCTGGCCCTGGCCCTTCTTCCTTCTCCTTCACCAGGACTGGCCCACCTGGAGGGGTGCTCAACATGACAACCTCAGGCTCAGGTCCTTACCTACCTCACTCCCTTCCCCAGGTCATGGCCTGTGAGGCAGGTCCCATTCTCAAATGCAGAAACCGAGGCCCACCCTTAGCCAACTCCATTTTTCCCACAAGGTTGGAGGCATTGTTTGGGCTCCTTCCCAGAAAAACAGGCACAAAACTGGCTCGGTGTTTTAAAGGGGACCTGGGGAGGCTGTGTGGGAGGCAGGTGCTCTGCAGCCATTTAGGCTGGGTGGGAGCTCAGGCCCTGCCCCCACCCCGACCATCTGTGCAACATGGCATTTCTGTATCTGTCTGTGAATTGGGCACAAGGATTCAATGAAATCCAGCAGGTCCCAGAGACTTGTCCCTCATAAGTGTCCAGCAAACCTCAGTGTCCCCATTACTATTGTTGTTATAAGTTATGATTACTGTCTTATCCAGGGTTATGACACAATTGAAAATGATAATGACAAGTCCGTGCTGGAGAAGTGGGGACAAGAAGACTCTGAGCCCAGAGGGCACCTGATCCCAGAGGCCAGACTGGAGCAAAGTTTCTTTGGGGACCTGCTAGCCTTGCAAGGTTCTACCCCTCTAAACTCCTGGGCTCATTCTTTCCTTTTTCTTGATTCTCTAGCTCTCCCCACACAATCTGGACTGGAGGGAAACAGTTTCCTGCTGTGTGT